>NC_049986.1:22225311-22277518 GCF_000003815.2 Branchiostoma floridae | reverse complement strand
ACAAATTCGTCCATAACACTGCCTTTGATCGAGTATTGTTGCCACCTGGAATTAGAGATATTCGACTTGAACTAAGTCTGTGCCGCATAGTTGTGCGTGCACAATGCGCTTAGGGTCACCAGAAGAATGTTAAGTCGTGATACTGCAGCTGCATGAAAGCGTTGTGCTTGATATGGGACCTTAGTTTTCCTAGCCTCGAGCCTTTATCATGCGGTCCTACAGACATTTCAAAGAACATTTTAAACATTTAAAACGTCGCCTGGTCGTACACTCATAGTGTTGGATGAATCTTGTCAGTACATGTCTTCCATAACTCGTAGTCCTATCGTTATACCCCAGGCGGTGCTCTGAAGTGTCGTTCGTGCGCCCTTCTTGACACCCGAGAAGAATGTCTGACCAAACCACCGAAGAACTGCAGCGCCTCCCAGGATGCCTGCTTGACAGTTCATAGGTGTAAGTCGCAATCTCCAAGCAGATGTTAGATAACGCTTTGTCTCAGTGTGGTAACATCGTGAATTGTGCGTCAAGGCTTTCTGTAACCTGCATATTTTACTTTGTGACTAATATTGAAAAAATGATGATGTCGAATTCTACAGATGTTGATATTGTTGGGAAGAGAACATGGAACAACTTCTGCTCAACAAGGAGCTATTGTAGATCAGGTACATTCTTTTATTTCATTTCGCATAGATCGCTTTAAACCTCTAAGTGAGGTTGGGTATCGAGCTCGCATGGATAAACAAATGTACATGAATTAGAATTTTAATCTATCTGAAAGATCAGTTTTACTCTAATATGGCCTTGGACTCATTGTTGCAAATGCTGTCCAACATTGACAACCTATTGTTACCTCATTTCAATTGTTATCTTTCGTGTATTTAGTCACGGTCTGGTGACATTGATCCCTTTACTGTTGTTTTGTTTGACTATTATTTTGTATTTGTTGCATTTTTGGAAGAATATCTTTATGTACTTAGCTTTTATTTGCTTATTTCTTATAGTTTATAGCTTGTTTAATCCTGTTGCCCACACCTCTCAAATCTCTTTCTGTGAATCTTGATCAATAAATCAATAAATAGATAAATAAATAGAAAGAAAGAAAGTCTTTCTTGTCTCCAGTTCAGGGGTTGAACCGCATAACGTGCGATGAGGGCGAAGGGGACCCTCATTTCGAATTCGCATGTTACTACTGCTGCAACACTGACGGCTGCGTGGGACCTACCGCACCTGGAGCCGCCTCCGCCGCTTGCGTCAGCATCGTCACCATGGCAACCGCCGCCCTGGCCGTCCTCCTGAAGAACGCCGCGGGGTTCTAGCCGCACGTCGCCATGACCACGAATGATGTCAAACGATGACGTCATATCCGCTAAAAGCAATGCATTTAATTTTCGTGCTGTTAGCCTCTCTGACATGATACATAAATGTAAGTCTGCTGAGACCAAAGAAATGTTTCTTTATCATGGTCCGCTTTTAGATCACGCCTTTGATTTGGCGGGCTTAGTCCGATATTGATGATTTGTAACTAAAATGTTTTGATTTAAACAATGAAGATATGTAACAAATCGAAATTTTTTCTTCATACAACCATTTAACAAGATTTTTCACGTTACGGAATCGTTCCATGTCAAACACAAACTAAGTTAATTATATGATGCAAATATGATAATAACTTCAAAATATGTATAACGTATATTCTATAAAAGAGGCAGTAATTCGCCAACCTAACACTGTAGGGGAGCTGGTGTCTGCTTGTGGTGACATAAACTTGGTAAAAACATGTTGGACTAAGTGTTATTATTCTCAACGTCAAGTACAACAGCCACATACTCTAGATGATGAAGGCTCACTACAGATGGTCATTTGATATATATTCTGTATGCCCTGTCTCTGTTGTGACCTGTACTTATAATTAGTTTAGTTGGGCCTTCATTCAGCCAAACTTGGGTTGGCCCATGGTACGAGAAAGATTCGCCATCAGCACATTGACAATTAGCCTGATTAAATCTCGCTTATAGCAGCCCGCCCAACATCCGCCGGCCAACTCCGCGGGGAGGGGCCAGTTACAGCCCTGGACAGCGGAGTTTGTGTTACACAGACTAATTGACAATGTTTTTCAGAATACTTGTCAGTAAGGAGCCCCATAATATTTACAGCTCCATTGTCCCTGCCCATTCTACCCACACATATTCAACTAGATTATCCGATTCCTTCAGTTTTAAACTACCTAAGCCCAAAACAAACTAAAAAAAGCGAACTTTTCTCTACCGTGCCATCAGTCTATGGAATGTACTACCGTCACACATCAAATCGCTGCCCAACATTTCACGATTTAAAAAGGCAATCCACCATCATGTATTCTCAAGTTAATAGTTTTTAATCATTGTGAATGCTTTTTATCTGTTATGTATATATATACATGTATGTTCGCGTTGTTTGTATGTTCGAACCCTGGAAGACTAGCCCTACGGGCTAAAGGGTATCTGAATAAAGGAATAAAGGAACAGCAGATTGATGACTTGCCAGACCAGCCGTGTATTCGAAACGACCGTGCAATGATCTGTCCGCTGGGGTGCGTAATGATCACATCCTGTCGTCCGAAATTGGGGCCATCAGACTTGAACTAATGCCTCAACATAGCTGCACTTATAGCATATAACTCTCTGTGAGAAACACAATGTAGAAGCACCCACAAAATGTGTGATATTCAGCATGTTTGATGATATTTCCGAAGTTAGACTTAATATATATTATTGAAGTGTTACGAATTAATTCATACATGTAGGCACCCGAAATGACAGTGGTAATGAAGATATAAAGACGTCATCGCATATAACTTGGCACATTGATATCTCTTGTGAATAGAAAATCATATTGTACTTCTAGGTTCACATAAAGTTCGGTGTAAAATCACCAAGTGAACAGTGAGTAAAAGTATTTTAGGGAAACGCCCCGAAACGGGTTTTCCTGCATTGAACGGGGCATGTCTGAAACACGTTTATCTTCACTTAACAAAGTCTTGCCTGAATACTCTTACATTACTTGTTTAATAGTTAACAACGTAGCTTGTAATAAAGAATCAACATTCAGTATCTCTTATGTCCAATTCAAACTCTAGAAACAGCGTTAAAATTCAGAAGCTGACCATGACAAAGTTTAATTGAAGAACGCAAAATATAGTTCAGTGCCGCTCCCCTCCTAGTAACGCATTCTGACAAGGTTAGCCATAAGGTGTTCCCGCGTCAGCTAGACCACAAGCACCGACAAAAGCTGCGAAAAAGTCAGGAATTTGTCATAATGAAGGGTTTCTTGTTTGTCGCCGCCTTTGCTCTTGCCTGGTATGTCACAACATGTAAGTTGTCCTTTCGTCTTGCAAATATTGTTGTACGCTTCTGAACTGTTGTAGTCCCCCTCCGCTAAGAACATGCGCTACACATGCTAATGCTTTGACCTGACATTCACGCAGGTTAGAGTTGTAATCTTTACAAGTCAATGGATATTGAACCTCTGAATCAAGAACGCGTAAAATTTCTTACTGAAACGTACAGAAAGAAATCACACGAAACGGGACAAGTTTGACTCCAATGCCATACATAGTTCGAGTCCATATAAAAATTACAAGATCAGGGCTTTAAACTCTTTTAAGCAGTGTTTATCAACAGCAGTATGACTGTCTCAGCAGGTACGACCATCCAGATGGCACGTGACTATTCCAACTATTCTCAAAAATTTAACTTCTTCCTACAAAAAAGGGAGAAAATTTAATTTGTGCGGTCAGAAAGCTGAGCGTTACTTTAAGCAAAGTTTTGTATCCAGAGTTCGAGTTTAATCAGATCTATTATTAGCTTAACAATTTACATACACGTCTACTCTTCCTGTGGTCCTTATAAACATACATAACTGGATAAAACCTACATGACACAGGAACATTACGCAAACAGATCTCGTATTCAAAGCGAATGTTAAAAATTATTACATAAGAGCTGATACGATACAATACGTGCATCACTGCTGCCGATAAGTCTAGGCACCGGACTCGAAGTAAGTTACCAGCGCCTGAGGGGTGCATCTCATTTAGGCAGTTTAAACAGGTCTTGCGTGTAAACAGCTCTAATCCCCCTCTTAACTCGGCATTGGCTTGCCATACCCGATTGAAAGTTGGTTGGGATACTTTTTTGCTACTGCCAGAGTATGGTTTTGGGTTGTGTACCTTGTTGCATAAGTTTGTTGTTGGCCCTCCTCCAACAATCCCATGACACAGCAGAGTTTACCAGAATTAAATGAAGTCAAACTTAACAAGTTCATTTTTGTTTTCTGGCGTCCATTCAGGTCTTCAGGTCTAAGCAGTTGATAGGTAAAGACAGTAAGTCCAAATTTTAAAACGTGAACGCTCACTGTGGTTTTAAAACAGTTTGTACGTGGCCCTCACTTACACCATATACTCCCTGTCCCAACATCTATTCACTACTAAAAATGTCATAAACCAGGAAGAAAGTTTGACCTCCAACCTTGATTTGAAGCTCGACTGCAGTACCGTAACTCGCCGGTGGGAGACCCATTGTCAATCTTAACCCCTATCCATACACAGCAGTACACACACACACACACACAAACACACACACACACACGCACACACACACACACACACACACACACACACACACACACACCACACACATACACACACAATCACACCACACACACATACACATACACAAACACACACACACACACACACACACACACACACACACACACACACACACACATACACACATACACACAAACAAACATCTAGTTAAGACGGAAAAGGTGAACCATTTCTTTGTATGACCGCTACTCACCTACCAAATTTCATCAACATCCATTAACAGCTTCTCTAATCATGTTGCCGACAAAGAAACGCATACAGATCAAAGCCCACTGCAGTACCGACGGAAAATGACAGGTGGACCATCTTTGAACTTGACCGTCATTTCCACAAACGCTAGTCATCAAATACTAGATAACATGAAAAAACATTCACAGGTTCTCGAGTTATGATCTTGACCTACATACAGACCCACACCATGACATAACTGAAAACAACCTTCTTGACGACGGTAACAATGAAAATGAAACTCTTAATTTTTGATGCTAAAACAAAGTACATGTAACTAAACACCCATTTGTGCAAGTCACTCGAGGGGTATACCTATTTGCGTTATCTTGAGATCTATTGCTTCCGTTGATCTATATATTTTTCATCATATTCTGCTGTTGATATTTATATTTCAGGAAGGGGCCAGATTAGCCCATCATAGCTAGAGAGTACGAATGAATAAAGATCTTTATTGTACATTTGTGCTCACTAACAATCTAGGCACAGGTCCAAGTGAAAAGAATGCAGCTCCTGGTAATTCTATGTACAAATTGTGTGAGGATGTGATATCAAATTAAAACTTAAAGTCTAAAGTATACTAGTACACACATGATAAACTTCTTCTCGATTCTTAAGACAGTTGCAAATGTAAAGGTAGATGGAGTTAAAACGCATGGTTTGTCTAATGTATGTAACACAGGCTATTTTCTTGTGTCAGGCGGAGCACTGAAGTGTCCAAGGTGCACCCTGCTGGACTCCAGGGCTGCGTGCCTGCGGGCTGCCCAGGTGACCTGTAGCGGAAATAACCCCTACTGCAAGACCACTCAGACCAGTACGTCATTTTTTTACTCTGTGACCGGAGGGTAACCTCCGTCGACAGAATATTGTGATCGGTGGGGGTAATGAGTGTTCGAATCTGTATATCTCTGTTCTGTTTGCCGCATTTGTATGTAGTTTGGCATGTTGTCTTCACCTAATTGCGCGATGGTTCACATTGTTTTTTTTTTTGCGGTAGCTGTTGTTATAATCGATGTAATAATTTCAGATATCACCCCTACCTCTCTCGTTGTATTGGTCCAGATCTCCTTTATTTCGGCGCGTTAGGTGTTGCGGTAATTCGATATTGCCAAGCAGATGTTGTGTGATGCATAAATCGTGTGAGAACTGCTTTCGCGGTAGAGGAATTCCTAAACAGATGTTGGACTCTGGCTTCCTAATTTGCTATTATTGATGGTTGAAAGCTTTTTTCGGAAACAGATTATGCGCACGCGGATGGCATCCATAGAAAATGTTTGCAACATGGCTTTGGTTGGTACAAAAGAGTCCGCCATGTACATAACAGAAGGCGATGAAAAGTTGCCAATGGCTATGTTACAATTTGAAATATTCTTTTAAAAAAGAAATCCTGAAACATTTATCATTTTCTTGTGATTTTTATTGGTAGATGAGAAGTGAAGAAAACCCGAAATTTATATAACTGGCGGCAATTAATTATTGGGCCAGGGGGCAAGCCAGATTTAATAGATATGCAATACCTTCACTCATATTGTTTTGCCTATGTGTCGATATTGACCTTACCTTAGACGTTAGACCTTAGATCCTCCCGCAACAATGTTGCATTGGTCAACTCGTTGGGCGTCCTTTCTCCATAGGTTGCAGTCTTGTGCTGCTACTGACATAATTTCCATGTTGTTCAGACCCATTTCCTTCCCGTCGTTTAATCTTGTTCGTCTTAGTGCCCATGTCCACATAGCAAAGTATGAAATATATATTTGTTATGTTATCTTATATAAAATCACATACCACGGCTCCTAAAGTAGAAATTGTGAAAATATGAGGGGGGGGGGGGGTTCTACACTGCGTTGAAAATATGAAAAGTAGAGATGATCAAATGCTGATATACCTAAAATGTCACACATTACAAATATTACAAAAGTTTCTATCCGACTGTGACGCAGGGGCAGAATTACCTTACTTCGTGGTCACGTGAAATTATGAATGTAAAGGAAAGATTTCCACCATTTTCTTTCTTCCTTTATTCATTAATCTTTTAGGGTAGTCCCTTCAGTTTAAAAATGATTTCCCAAAGGGAGCCCTGCAAGGCCTGTCCTTGGTGCTGAATGCTGGTTACATGTTCAATTTGGTTTTTCAGAGAATCCACTCTTCAGTGGGGAGAAATGGGCCAACGCGTGTGCAACAAAGGCGGCGTGTGACTCAGGTACAGTAAGATCTTACATGTAAAGGGCGAGATAAGAAGTTACCTGTGTTCTAAAGAACTAGTACTTGTAAATACTACACGTTAGATATGGTAGAAGACGGAACACATTTTATTTCAAATTGTTCGCTCCACGATCAAAATAGAACAGAGCTCTTTGGGGTACCTGAGTCCTCACCTATCTCTTCACGTCTACCATTTATGAACACCACTTCCTGCCACTCATGCCAATTGATCTTTTGCCCTGCCCCTTTGATCTCTTCTATAAGACAGCCATTCAAACAAACAGACACACCGGTAGGTGATTAGTAGATTACCCAAACGGACGAGCTTTCAAGTTTTAAAAAAAATGCCCCGTTTGTGTTTCAGGCAAGGCAGCCAACCCCAGAACATGCAAGCCTACGGAGGCCACTTCAGTCTGTGTCTACTGCTGCAACACTGACGGCTGCGTGGGCGCTGCATCCGCCGCTCGGGTCAGCATCGTCACCATGGCAACCGCCGCCCTGGCCGTCCTCCTGAAGAACGCCGCGGGGTTCTAGCCAGCCGTACGTCGCCATGACGACGGATGACGTCAAATGGTGTCATTTCCGCTAAAGGCAATGCATTTTTAGCTTGCTGTCAGCTTCTCTGACAGATAATTCTGCTGAGATCTAGACCAGAAAGACGTGTCTTAGTCCAGTCCGCTTATTTCAGATCATTTTTGATTTTGCGGGGGCGGTGCGAGTGGCTTAGACCGAAGCTGAAGATTTAATATAAAGTTACAAAAAGATTCTATGCAAAACACATACTGAGACGCCTAACAAATCGAATTTTAATTTTTACAACAATTCAAGCAACATATAAAATTCATTTTGCCAAATCGCTCCGTGTCAAAACAAATCAATTTACTTATTTTCTAATGCTTTAACACAAAGGTATCATGATTTTAGATTTCAATTAACGTTTTATGGAAATTTCGACTTGTTTGTAAAAAAAAAATCGTCCTCCTTACACCGAGACGCCTGGTGCCTGCTTGCAGAGAAATAAACTTGGTAAACTAAAAACAAGTCGGATTGATTTTTTTATTATCATCATCAAGTACTGCAGCTGCACTGTTCGTTATAATAAAGGGTCACTCGAGAATGTAATTGTTTATAATTCTCAACTTTGCTTCAAACGTCATTTCAAAGTAGCTGTCACTTTTTCAATTGTTCTTTTCAGCAAGACTAAGTGATACACAAAACTCGTTTTGTCTGGTTTCTTTTGTGGTGTGTGTGTGTGTGTGTGTGTGTTTTTGCTTCGGCTGTCTGAATGAATAAATGAATGAATAAATGAATAATAATGAATGAATGAACGAACTAGCGAATGACTGAAGATGGGCCATTTGAATCACTTCAAACAATGCCTCATTCCGGCAAAATGTCCGTATACCATGAGACGTTTACAAGGCTAATGAACAGCGGAGTTCACTGGTACTGCAGGATTAAAGAGTGACCTTCGCACAGCGTAATGACGATTCCCGGTGTCAGTGTGTCGACTGGATGTACCGGTTTGGTAATTTGCGTCGCCATCTTTGTCAGCGACTCAATTAACTAATTTTTTCTCACAGTATTAAACATTAGCCTGATTAAATCTCGCTTATAGCAGCCCGCCAAACATCCGCCGGCCCCTAGAGGGGCGGGGAGGGGCTAGGGGCCAGTTAGAGCCCTGGACAGCGGAGTTTGTGTTACATGAAGTGCCCAAGCGACCACCTGGAGTTATCCCGTATTGATACATCGTGTACTTGTAGCTTGTTGCCTCCATGTATCTTAACGATACAGGTTACACAGAAAAAGAGAGATCTGTTATTTATTATCGGCGTTCTGGTCAAATAGTGTCATCAAATAAACTACAGTATCCACGTCAAGCCAAGGAAATCTGGATGGTATACTATGACCTGTGTTGCTTTGGTCTGGGAAATCAGGTTTTCGAACTTTGACCTTTGACCTTTACTCTCGTAACTTTTGGTGTTTCCGCCATTTTGAGCAGAGGAAGACCGAGGAAGTTTACTCATTTGTATCTCTAATTTGAGACAAATTTTAACTGATTTCCGTGCTGCAACATTTGAAACAGGCAGGTAAGAATTCGAAGGCTCGCTTGATGGGGACAAGGTGGCAAGTTTAATCTAGGATGATGTCATTGAACAATTTAGATCGTCTTTGAATGGGGAGGGGGTGCACAAGGATCAGATCGGTTAGGCCTGCCTAGGGGAAAAATGTTGTGTTTCAAGTTTCCGTCATGAAAAACATAGGGTCGGTAGGTAGGGATTATATATTCTTTCTTTCTTTTTTTTAGAATCTGGCCAAAGCTCTAGACTAGTGTTACAAAACTCAAGGTTAAGCCAGTAAAGCCATGTCGGCTGCATCCTGAATATATCATAATCATTGCAGAGATATTTTGAAGCCATTTAGGCCACAGCACAAGTAAATTTTATGGATGACATCCTCTGCAGACTGCAAAATTAGTGCGATAGGGCGAATACCCTGGGAAAACGCAGACTCCTTCGAGGCACGCAAGGCCTAGTTTACCGATCCCCACCACACGCGCGCACGGGACACCCCACGCCTAACACCCGCCGGCCCGACGAACCAGCTGGCCTCAACTATCGCTTTGCCTCAGCGAGTGATAGTTGGGGACCGGCGTAAGTGCGGCCAGCTGGTAGTGGTGGGGCGGCTGCATAGAGGCGGGAGGGCGCGCGTTAGGCAGGGGATCGGTAACGTTATCTCTTATTTGCGAAGCTTCTCGAGCTGGTTTCCCAGGGTATAGGGCGAAAGAAAACAAGATGGGTGAAAAAAAAAACAAGATGGCTACATTTTCAAAAATAGGCACCATAAAGTTGTGATGACTTGTAAAAAGAATTAAGGGGACAAAACATGCATGGTATCAGAGCCAACAAGGCATTCATTCCTGTATTTAAGACATGTACTGGTGTGGGTAAAGTGAAACTAGTGTGGTAGACTGGCATCACCAACAAAGTTGGTAACCACACTCATAGCTCCCATATTGGTGTCACTTCTACAACTATCCAATAAGTTTCTTTTCTACAACTAGTACAGTCCTGGGTACCTTGCAAGTGTCACTTCTACAAGTACAATTATTAGGCTACACAACACAACACAACACAACACAATATATTTGCTCATTTTGGTACTTAATCATCATGTTGACCATCCCTGCAGAAGAAGAAAATTCTTGTTTTTTTTCTGAAATCAGGCAAAAATTAATGCACGCGCGGATGTCATCCATAAAATTTACTTGCTGTGGCCTTATTTTGAATTCTTCGGAGAAATTTGATTTGATTAGCCAAGTGCACCATGTCACCTCTTCTTTTGTTGATGAGTGTTCTGGGTTCTTTACTTTCCCTGTAATGAATTTGATGAATTATTATGAATCACATAAACTCGGTATGGTCATCCAATTGATACTGAATAATAAATTGTCTGCGGATCACTTTTCTAGGGTAGCAATTGGACAAGCCGTGTGTTCACTGTTAAATGCTGACCCACCTGACATCCTGTGAACGCGACTGATACAGCGACAGGTACTACGATAGGGCAGCATGACAAGGAAAAGGACATCCCAAAGGCTCACAAAGGAACAGACACGTGTAAGCTCGATCCCACTAGAAATAAAGTCCTCTTCACGCCGAAATACACAGGCCCAAACAAGACGTTCAAACAGGTGTGTAGCAGAAGGTGTGAAGGGCACACTTCACATCTGTGAAGAGTGTGGATTCAAGGCTGCTTACAAGTCCCACTTGTCCCGACATTTGAGAAAACATACAGGTGAGAGGCCCTACAAGTGTGACAAGTGCGAATTTTCTGCCGCGCAGAAGTACAATCTAGATCAGCACAAACTTAGACACAGCGGTGAGAAGCCCTACATTTGTGGAGAGTGCGGATACAGGACGGCTCACAAGTCCAGCATTTCTGTACACATGAGGACACACACTGGTTCAAAACCCTACAAGTGTAATCAGTGCAACTATTCTGCTGCACAGAAAAACAACGTAACGCAACACATGCTCAAACATAGCAGGGAGAAACCCTACATATGTGGGGAGTGTGGGTACAGGGCCAGTCGGAAATCCTATGTAACTGCGCATATAAGAAGACAAACATGTAGAAAACCTTTCCAATGTGACATTTGTGACTTCCGTGCTACACTGAAAGGCCATTTAGACCAACACATGACTGAACACATGAGTGAGAATCCCTTCGTGGACGAAGAGAATGGATGCAGTTCAGCTAAACCATCCCGACAGTGCAACCATTCAACCGCTATGAAAATAAGATTTAAGCAACACATGGCCAATCACACTGACGGGAAAACCTTCTTGCGTGGAAAAGGCAAGAAAAGGACGGTAGACAGATCATCACGAACCAAACATACTAGGAATCAGGCAGACGACAAAGCCTACAAATGTGACCAGTGTGACTATTCTGCGAAACAGAAACTCCGTTTGGATGTCCACAAGGCCAAGCACACCGGAGACATACCATTCGTGTGTGGGGAGTGTGGGTACAGCACGGCTGACAAATCTTGCCTATACCGACACATGAGAAAACATACGGGCGAGAAACCCTACAGATGCGACCTGTGTGACTATTCTTCCGCACATAGAATCAGTTTGGTCCAGCACATGACTGAGCACACTGGCGTTAAACCCTACAAGTGTGAGGAGTGTGGATACAGGACGGCTGTCAGCTGTAATCTATCCCGACACATGGCGCGACACACCGGTCAGAAAGCCTACATGTGCGGAGAATGCGGGTACAGAACAGTGAACAGTGACCACCTGAAAGTACATATGAGAAAACATACGGGTGAGAAGCCCTACAAGTGTGAGCAATGTGACTTTTCCTCTGCGCGGAAAGGTACTTTGCGACAACACATGGCTCAACACACGGGTGAGAAAGCCTTCATGTGTGGGGAGTGCGGGTACAGGGCAGTGCAGAAAATTAATCTGTCCCGCCATATGAAAAAACACACTGGTCAAAAACCTACAGTGTGATCAGCATCATTTGAAAATGTAGAGTTAAAAGTTGGCACTCTGCTAACATCACATGTAATTTGAAGGATTTTTTGGTCAGTTTTGAGTGGCATATCATCATTTTTTAATGTACAGACACTGTTGAACAAGCAAATAATAGCAAAACACAACTACCCTAGTTAAAAATTAGCGTTGTGGCCCTTATTTTAGCGTAGTGGTCACAAACTATAGCACAGTGGCCCACTAAAATGCACTTTAAGATATTAGCCAATCAGCATAAGATATTGTAGTAGATACTATTTTAGATAATACATTTGTACATAGTTTTTTTGCACATTTGCACTTAGAATATAGATAGAATATACTTAAGTTATATCCTATCATTGTTAAATCCCATTTGTATTGTCTCTGTTTTTGTTAGCAGGGCTAGCCCTTTGTAGTAGCCACAGGCTACTTTGGGCAGCCCTGGCTGTGCGTGCTGAACAGCCAATCCAATAAATAATAAATAAGATACGTATATCTATATGTAATTATGTACATTTTTTAAAAATTCTATCCATACCTTGACTAAAATTCGTAGATGTTTTTGTGTAGCATTGTAGCCTCTGTGCTGTAAATAGTCTACCAATGTACACCAGTATCTTAGATAAGTGCCTAGAAGCAAGGAGGTTAATACTTTAGGAAGGAGTAAAACTTCATGCTCGCAGCCAACATAGAACAATGAGCTGTCTAGTTTCCCTACAGCGCCTCAAAGATAGTGTTAAAGCTGGCCATGTAGTATAGCCAGTACCTGTTTGACTCCCTTTGGCCGGCTATACTCCTTGGCCAGCTTTGATACTATCTCTAAGGCACCTTATGGTCTGCTTGGATACAAGAAAGCTCATTGTTCTATGTTGGCTGCGAGCATGAAGTTTTAACCTTCTTAGTTTATTGTAAATTCATCAGGAGGGCTAATTGCAGGTAACATAAAAGGAGACAAACAAACAAATAGTGTAGAAGTTAGTATAGAATATGTCTACTCTAGTCTAAAAGCTAACACTAAACTGTAACTCTTTTACTGAGGCAGTGCAAGATGAAGGACCCCACCTTTTCTATGATGTGTGGGTTCTGTGAGGGTAGTTTACTTAGGAGGTTAAGTTAATAAGAGATAATAAAAAATGGCTGTCTAGAGAGAGACAGGAATACAGGAGAGAGGATGCGACAGTGTGGAATAAAGATTGTTCCGCTGCAACTCTTGTGTGTCTATCATCCTTTTATTCTTAATGACTACCTCACAACTACTAGCGACCTACAATGTAGCACCTATCTGAACATAAAAAAGGAACTCATATTTGTAAAATTGCACAGATGATACAAGGGTTCGAAGCGATTGAAATTTTGATCGATGGTCTTAGCTGCTAATATGAGAACAAGTGCGATCAGCTAGTGATCATGACAATTCTTCTGGGCAGAAATGCACTGACGAAGCCAGAATATGATGTAATCCGTCATTTGTGTTTGGGCATGCGTAATCAGGTTTGTAAATCTTGACCTTTCACCGCCGGTGACCCGTGATGATTACGCTCTTCCGCCATTTTGCGCACCGACAGGACGATCGTTTTATCCGAATCTTAGACGATTTTCCTGACAATTCAACGTTTTATCGACCCATCAACCAAAGCAGAACAAAGGTAAGACCACTGATCGTAGGAAACGTGCACTGGTTGATGTTTTTACGACAGCAGGATAGAGAAACAACGTTTACTTTGGGGTGAACGGTACGGTGCATCGGTTTTGAAGGGGGAGGGGGTACAGCGAGTGAAACGTTTGACTTGGACATGAATAAATTTTGTATGTCCATTACGCAATTAACTCCTGTGTAAGTTTTGATGCTATTGTTTCGTCATTGATTAAAGGTAAACTAGAGCTTCACGAACACATACCTTTGCCAAATAGGGGAACCCTTATTTGGCAAAGGTCTGTAAGTGTAATGAATTTATGCCTGTTTTTTGAGGCCTTGTTGTAAACCGTTGGTGTTATGATGGTCTTTCATGGATTAACTGGATTCTAGAGTTCCCTACTTCATTAGCAGATTATGCATTTGTTCAGTCTCATCTTAGTGTTTTCTCATAAGTTATGTAAATGTGACACTAATTTACATGATTTATGTCTAATAATGGTCACCTTCACTAAACGTCATGATGTTGCAAGCCACTTTTCATTGAGGTCATGTGGAAAAGTAACTAAGGGTCAGAGTCAGACAAAATATAACAAAGATACAGATTGTATCATTCAATTTAGTCCTGATACATCTCTGTTGTTGGCATCCGTCTGTCTCGGAAGACAATGGTAGGCAGACGGGTTTTTAAAGCGATCCGTCTGCCTGGCCTGCAGTTGGGTTTTTAAGGTGAAGGAGGGGTGTGCACGTCCTTCTCCACCCTCTCGTCCACTATCGCACTAGTCCTACAGGGGCAACTGTATGCAATGCGTAAGACAGCCCCAGCAGATGCAGGTTTGTTGTTTGGAGTTTCTGTCTCCTAGAAGGACTTCCGACCAAGGATGCAAGGGGTTCCTCCTACCCCTGACTCCCTACCCTCCCTGACTCCTAGTCCTACCCCTTCTTGTGTCATGGCCCGTGCGTCATGCCTGAACATGCCCCTATGCCAAATCTCTTACGCATAATTATTACACATACTGTACATGGTCACCCATAGTCCCATACAGTGCCCTTCTTAGTCCCTATCACCTGTGCGGATGCCCTATTACTATACATGACTGAGGAACCTCTTCAACAATGTGTTTGTTTCCTTTTTAGAAATGGAAGAGAGATGCCACCAGCTTTCTGTGGACGAATTACCAGCTGTACACTCTGGGAACGAGACAGCCAACAGCAGGGAATTAGACACAGGAAGGCAGCAGGATAAGGAAGAGGACATCATATGCAAGGAAACGTGCAGGGAAAAAACTGCCCATTCTTTAGTACTACAGGGTCAAGCAGAGCAGACAAACAGGCTTGCAGTGAAACGTGCTAGCGATGAACTGTTCTCATCTACGGAAGGTGCCTATAAGGCAGCTCCAAAGTCTAAAGTATCAAAACATGCAAGAACAGATGCAGGTAAGAAACCTTACAAATGTGACCTGTGCGGATATTGTGCTACGCATATATGGCAGTTAGAGCGACACATGGCTAAGCACTCAGATGCGGGAGATACGCCATACAAGTGTGAGGAATGTGGATTAAGAACAGCTGATGAGTCTTACCTTTCCAAACATATGAGAACACACACAGACGAGAAACCCTTCCAATGTGACCAGTGCGACTATTCTGCTACACAGAAAGAAGATTTAGACCGTCACTTAGCGCTGAAGCACAACAGAGAAAAACCCTTCATGTGTGGAGAGTGCGGGCACATGGCAGTTGGCAAGCCGGAATTTTACAGACATATGAGAACGCATCCAGGTGTCAAACCGTATAAGTGTGACCAGTGTGACTATTCTGCTATATATAAAAGTATTTTAGACCGCCACATGGTGATACATACTGGAGACAAACCCTACATGTGTGGGGAGTGTGGATACAGGACAGCTGACAAGTCTGCCCTAACAAAACACATGAGAACTCACACAGGGGAGAAACCCTTCAAATGTGACCAGTGCGACTATTCTGCTATTCAGAAAGGCCAGCTAGACCGACACGTATTATCAAGGCACACCGGAGAAAAACCCTACATGTGTGGAGAGTGTGGATACAGGACTTCAGACAAGTCTTGCCTTTCTAAGCACATGCGCAAACACACTGGTGAGAAACCCCTCATGTGTGGAGAGTGCGGGTACAGGGCAGCTGACAAGTCTCAACTTTCCAGACATAAGAAGACCCATCCAGGCGCAAAATGTTATAACTGTGACCAGTGCGACTATTCTACTGGACTGAAAGACAATTTTGAGCGACATGTGGCTAAACACACCGGTGACAAACCCTACATGTGTGGGGAATGTGGATACAGAACAGCTGACAGGTCTTCTCTAACCAAGCATATGAGAACTCACACAGGTGAGAAACCTTATAAATGTGACCAGTGTGATTATGCAGCTACACAGAAAGGCCAGCTAGACCGACACATGGCTAAACACACCGGAGAAAAACCTTACACCTGCAGCAAATGTGACTACAGGACAACTGACAAGTCTTACCTTTCTAGACACATGAAAACCCACCTAGGTGCGAAATCTTATAAATGTGACCAGTGCGACTATTCTGGACATGTAGGTCATTTCGACCGACACATGGCTAAACACACCAGAGAAAAACCCTACATGTGTGGCGAGTGTGGATACAGGACGGCTACTAGATCTGACCTAACCAAACATATGAGAAAACACACAGGTGAGAAACCTTATAAATGTGACCAGTGTGACTATTCAGCTGCACAGAAAGGTAGTTTAGGCCGACACATGGCTAAGCACAATGAGGACAAACCCCACAATGTTTCCGCAGAGTGTGGTTACAATACAGATGAGAAGTCTCACCTTCTAGTACATATGACCAAACACACTGATGAGAAACCCTTCATTTGTGGAGAGTGCGGGTACAGGGCAGCTGACAAGTCTGAACTTTTCACCCATATGACAGAACATACGGGTGAAAAACCTTATAAATGTGACCAGTGTGACTTTTCTGCTGTAGAGAAACACTGTTTAGACCAACATGCTGCTCAACACACCGAAGACAAACCCTACATGTGTGGGGAGTGCGGATACAGGGCAGCTGACAAGTCTGAACTTTCCACACATATGAGAGAACATACAGGTTCGAAACCTAAGTGTGACCAGTGCGACTATTCTGCTATAGAGAAACACTGTTTAGACCAACACATGGCTAAACACACTGGAGACCACTTGAGTGACGATTGTGGTTACAGTATGGATGAGGGGTCTCTCCTTCTGGTGCACATGAATGAACACACTGATGAGAAACCCTTCATGTGTGGAGAGTGCGGGTACAGCGCATCTGACAAGTCCGAACTTTCCACACATATGAGAGAACATGCACGTTCAAAACTTTATAAGTGTGATCAATGCAACTTTTCTGCTGTAGAGAAGCACTATTTAGACCAACACATGGCTCAACACACCGAAGACAAACCCTACATGTGTGGAGAGTGTGGGTACAGGGCAGCTAACATGTCTGAAATTTCCACACATTTGAGAGAACATACAGGTTTGAAACCTTACAAGTGTGACCAATGTGACTATTCTGCTGCACAGAAACGTTGTTTAGACCGACACATGGCTAAACACACTGGAGAAAAACCCTATATGTGTAATGAATGCGGATACAGGACGGATAACAGTTATAACATGTCCCGACATGTGAAAAAGCACACTGGTGAGAAACCCTATACGTGTGACCATTGCGGATTTTCTGCTGCACGTAAAGACAGCCTAGAAGCACACATGGCCAAACACAATGAAGACAAACCCTACATGTGTGGGGAGTGCGGGTTCAGGACCTCTCTCAAGCCTACCCTAATCGTCCATATGAGAAGACATTACATAGAATTAATCCGTGCAGAAGAGCAACAGGCAGAAAACAAATCAGAGCTCTCTCCAGAACCCGTCCTTCCATCCATCCAGGGATGAAAATTCGATCGTTAGGACGGAAAGAAACATCTCCCCATCTGTCTCCAAAACCCTGAACTCATGACATGAACCTGTTGAAAATGTGATTTTGATTACATCGGCTTAGAATGACAGATTTGACAATTGGTGTGATGGAAAAAAATGAAAAAGCTGGAGACAGCCTTAGGCCTGGAACAGTTGCTAGTACAGTCAAACCTGTCTATAGTGGCCACTCAAGGGACCGGACAAATGTGGGCACTATAGACAGGTGGCCTCTGTATAGAGGTGGCAACTTGTAGATAAAATACCCAAGAGACCGACAAAAAGTGGCCACTATGGACAGGTGGCCCCTCTATAGAGGTGGCCCCTAATACAGGTTTGACTGTATGTTGTATGTAGGCTACTTTTAACCTTCCGAAAATAGTTTCATCAGGTTGGTAGAATATCGGATGAAGGAGAATTCTTATTACACAACCAGGAAGTACTTACATTGCTTATGTTTCGATGTCTCTCAGACACCTTTGTCAGAGGTACATAAAGCGGTGAGAAGCAGAAAAGCTCTGACTAAGGTGTCTGAGAGACATCGAAACGTAAGCAATGTGAATACTTACTGGTTGTGTAAAAAGAATTCTCCTTCATCCAATTGCTAGTATGCTATATGTAAGCTACTTTTAAGTTAGTAGCCTCCTTTGGTCAGTATTGACCATGGTAGAAACCCTAATTGATATCAGTCATACAGCTTCAGTTTTTAGCTATGGCTCAATAGTTCTATATGAGAGTGACATTCTCTATAACGCACATGTACAATGTAGGGCACATCTGTAAGCAGACTCGTGGAAGAGTATGGGAGCTGCCATTAACTATCTAGGATGACTCTCAGGCATCATCATTTTTCTATTAAACACGAAGATTTGAATAAAGACAAACTTAAGATGAACTGCAAGTCCGTATTATGTGTGTCCTTGTAATATTCTGTAATCAGGTTGTTAGGGAAAAGCATGTGGCCGTTTTGGGCAGGGGTCGGGACCTGGTCCGGTCCTCACGTCCGTTTCACATGTGGCCGTCTTGGGAAGGGTCACTTAATGCTGTCCAAAGGGAGAAAAGTTTTGGGACCGCGACAATATGGCCGTTATGGTCAGGTGACATCCTTCATTACACAGAAGATGTGATAGGTGGCGCTTCTATGTGACCACGGTGTGACATTGGGCCTTGCAATAGATAAATGTGTATTGACTAGTCTCTCCAAGCACACCCTATCGTGCCTTAGAGATAGTATCAAAGCTGGCCAAGGAGTATAGCCGGCCAAAGGCAGTCAAACGGGTACCTGTGCCTGCTATACTCAAGGCCAGCTTTGATACTATATCTATGCACCGTATACGTAGGGTCTGCGTGGAGACTATGTATTGACACACTAGTGTGCTGGTATTTGTGGTATTCAGGTCTTTCCAAGCAGACTTGTGTAAACTTGCAATTGGTGTTGCAATGCAATGCAATGCAATATAACCTTTGGCGCCAGGAAGAGCTGTTAATGGGCTGAAAGCGTAGTTTTTATCACGTATCTTCCCTGGCGTGGTAGTGCCCCAAAGCGTAACAATCTTCCCCTATATCTGCTTGGAATGTAACCTAAATTCCAACACACAAACGTTTCAATTCACATATACCTACCTCCAAGCATATATCTTTAGTTAGTGTATTTCTACCAGTTTTCAGCGATTTGACACACACAGTATTACGGAAAAACTTACATACAGATTCAACACCCCCATACACATACACACATACATACATACATAGACACACACATACATGCAGAGACACATACACACGTAAATACAAACACATGCACACACAAGAACAAATATACACAGTTTTCGCGATGCCCACTTGATAATATTTTACTTCAACGTTTGAATTATGTTTCGGAAGCAAGGAAATTAGTCTGATTAAATCTCGCTTATAGCAGTCCGCCCAACATCCGGCTCGCGGGGAGGCCCCGTACAGCAGAGTTTGCGTTAGGCTTAGGTCACATTTAAAAAAGGGGGCCCGGCCGGGCAGCTATCGGGAGCGAAAAAAATGATATAAAAGACATCAAAATACACAAAATGTCAAAATAAGATCCGAAGGGCATAAATTGTGAATTTTTCTAGGTATACAATTTGATTTTTCGTTTCTTAAAACATCCCGGCCGGGCCCCGGTTTGGAAATGTGACCCATGCCTAACACAGATTACAAGGAAATAGATTATGTTCCTAATCCAGTAAGGCGATCGACATAAATACAAAACTAGGAGTGACTCCCTGGCATGAAGCCAGTCTCAAATGTCGCTGCTTAATAACTCCCCTGTCAGATTTGGTAACAGTTGACGTTTCCCGCTGACTGATTTACCGCTATGGTATTTTGGTAACCTGCTCTTGTCAGCAGTCCGAGTCTCCCGCGGTTTCCGTGTTTTCCGAGAAGAAAGCCAGAATACGGAACAATTATAACCTGCCAGCTGAGAGCAAAAGCACGCTTTAAAGTCATGGCAGTCATTGTTTTTAGCTGTCATATGGAGTTGTCATATGCATCTGCTATAGTCGGTTTTACACGTGCGTATATTTCAAATCCGTATGAGGTCCGTATGGAATTCTTAACCTCTACCACGCTCCACAGGTCGCTGGAAAAATAGTAGAAATTGGACATATACCGACACCTAACGTGCTGGGGAGTATAGTTTGCGGCCAGCTGACTCTTCTGGCATGTTATCTGGCTACATTTGTCCAATTTCTTTTTTGATTCGAGTGACCTGTGGAGCCTGGAAGAGACTAAGACTCCATACGGACCTGATACGGACTTGGATATATACGCACCTGTGAGCCCACCTTTTCAAGCACGTGTTTCCAAGTCCTAATCTTGAGTGAACGTTGACGTGACCGCGGCCTGCCCAGTTGCTTAAGCTTTATGCTACTCTCCAAGCAGAGGGGTCGGCTCCGGCTGTTTTCTTGACATGATTAAGGCGTTTTTATCGGACTTGTTCTATTTTTATGTCTTCCTGCAAGAAGGCAGAAAATAGCACAAAATGCAGAAGGACAGACAGAGAGAGAGAGGCACACCCTCATGTACAAACATTATCACCCAAACGCACGCACGCACATACACGTGCGCGCGCACACACACACGCTCACAAATAAGAATTCGCAAGTTGTTACAAATAACGCTATAAGTGCGAAATATTGCACAGCCTCCTTTTGCAACGATTCCTTGTCCCTTTTTCGAAACATTGTCGCTCACCTCCCTCCCTCAGTACTTAGTTGACCGTCCCCAAACCTTCGCATTCCCTCCATCAGAATCATTTATGGACTGTCCCTAGACGTTCAAGTTCATCCCCACGGCCTGCTCCCCCGCGGAGCCGCCCCGGGCTGTTTGTAATTAAACCTTGACCTTGGTTTGTACATCAAAGATCGAACGCGGGAAAAAATATCTCCCCAGCAGAGCGGTGATTGACAGCTCGAGCTGACGACTTGTATTTCACAGGCGACCGCGGCCGAACCTTGGGGGACATTCTTACACATGACTCACGTCTTGAAGACTTCAGCGGCGGAAGTCTTGACTGTGATAAGGAGTTTAGCAGGGTTCTAAGAAAGACGTTTAAGCCTTGTCTTTCACAAAGAATTGCGCTGCTGCTAAAATGAACCGATTCAATCGATTTGAACAATCCCCAAACATAAGAAAGACTGTAACGATATATCTATAGGTACTGGTGTTCAGTGTGATGCCGCGATGATGTGTGCACATCATACAAGAGGAATATGTATGAAATGAACTGATGTAATCGTTTTGGACTACTAGCATATATTGAAAGGAATCATCCAGAAGCGCTTAACGTTTACTCAGTCGTCTGTAAATATTGCCACTTAAATGCTGTGGTAGTTTTATGACCTTTTGTATCTGTGCTAATGTATTCTGGACTAGTTGTGAATGTTCTATCTGTGGTGTATATCTGACCATATTTCTACGTGTCTGAAGGATTCTTTTGCGTGCTATAATGCAGACACAACCCCAACCAGATCACATAAGAATGACATCTTCAACCACTTTATGGGAAGAGGTTACGATGTTGGTGTTTTACTCTCAAGATTTATGTCTTGTTTTGCTCTACCCTTGGACTGTATCTGGTGTCCATAAAACGCAGAAGATTCATGACACTGTGGGGGAGCTTCATGTTGTCATTGCTTCCAGCAAAGTGCGGTGTAATCCTTCCTCTTATCTCATCACTTTGCGCTACAAACTGCGCGGAAGGTCGGCGAATGTTGCGTTTGAGTGCCGCCCGCTGTTTTGACAAGTGTCCTACACATGTCAGGCGCTTCGCTCGCAAGTTTTGCGCTCTGTCATAACTTCTGTCGGCTACGTGCCATGCGGTCTGACTTTGAACCTGACGGTCACAAATCAAGTTCAGAGTGGGGCACTTCGGCCGGTGGCCTTGGTCTTGAACCTGAACTGTTAGAAGTGCGAGCCAGAAGCAAAGCTGTGCGGGTACCACACGCGACATGCAGCTTTGTAGACTCAGGAATAGGAATATACTGCAAATGCAGAAACTTTCGCGGTGGTTTGATGTTCGCGGATTTCGCGGGGGCTGCTTCGCCGCGAACTTAAAACCACCGCGAACATTAGTCCATGGCAGTAAGACACTACAGTGCATGGTGCTACCGCGAACTTAAAACCACCGCGAAAAGTCTTTTTCCGCTACCGCGAACTTAAATGCATTTACAGTATAGGCTGAGTATGGAATGAAATAGGGGGAAAAGTGGACCTCGCTGCCGACGCGCTTCATTCGAGCTCGAGCAGTTTGACAGAGCACTGAACAAATTTTATTGATAAAAACGAATCTTTTTGAGTTTCGCTTTCCTTTGAGTAATTCTTTTTATTTTGCACTCCAAACATTAAGTCAAGGGGTACACAAAACAAATTTAGATCTCATCGCAATCGCCGACTTCTGGAAAGGACGGACTTTGTATATTTGACAGAGATAATAAGGAGAAGACGTCAAGTTCGCACGACTCGCATGTACAAGTTCACGGACAATGGCAGTTTTGATAGACAAAAATGTGGCGTAATTATTTGGTCATCACTAGCCCATGTATATATTTGATCATTGTTTTTCAATCTTTATCCAATCTTAGTTTGTTTCTCTCTTCTTCCAACACCCTTTAGTGTTTTTGTTAAGAAACTTTACATTGCTGAACATCATCAATCGAAACCCTTAATCTACGATGCCTGTATTTCGTCTTCAAAAACCATCAGAGACTTTAAGAAATTTAGAGAGAGGCGCCTGTGAGAAAAGTCAAGTTCGCACGACAGGCAGACTTCTCGCACGTCCAAGTTCACGGACAGGGGCAACCGTCTCGCACCATGGTACCAAATCCACCCCGACGGGAGTCACGCACCAGCGCCGGGCTGGAATCTCGTCAGGCGGCGGTAGGGAGTCCTCATTCGGGCCGAGACGCGAGCCTGGTCCGGTCTGCTGTCCTTAGACCGCGTGAAGATATCTCAAACCTAGCCTACAAGGACCTTTTGCGGTTGTTGCAGGACTTTCGGAGCAGATCCCGACCCACCCCGGGAGGCCAGCAGGCGCTGAAAGGTGTTTATGTTCAAGAATTATCGCTGTTGACTGACGGAGAGCGCCATAATCGCCACCAGACCCGCAGGTGAAACCTTAGAAAGGATGTTTGCCTCAAGATCCGTTAATTCCTTAATGTTGTTGTTTAAGACGCACATCTGGGAAAGTGCTTAACGTTTTTACAGTCGCTTTTATATGCGGCGCGATGTTGGCAGGATTTATAGCCCCTGTCGTCAACAGGTGACCTTGAAACTTAAACTTGATGACCTCTAACGTTCCTTTTCCAGACCACGTGACCAAGCAGAAGTCTAACCTTATCGGGTCCTGTTAAGACGACGTAAGGAGGTAAGCCGGTAATCTGGAAAGACCGGATTAAGATTAAAGATTAAGGGCAGAGATTAGGGTTAAACTAAGACAGAAGCAGAAGTGACTGGCTGGTACGGCAGGTGCAGGTGCTACAAGGGAAGAGCAGTACAAGGTGTACCTATCTATGTATTACAGAAAGGGGGGGGGGGGGAGTGTAAGAAACTCCAGGAGCTAAGGAAGCTTGCAGGATGCAAAGCACAATGGAAAAGGATGAAGAAAGACTGAATGCAGCTATAGGACTTTCCAGACTATAGATGCAGAACCCAGTGACTGATGATGATGATGGTGTGTAAGAATAGTGTTGAAACCAAGTTGCTATAAAACTATATGTCTTAAACTGTACGTGTAGTGTTACTGTAGCCCGAGTACAGCCCCATTACACTCGCTGCCCTGTTGTAGTGCTACTTCTTATTTCCAACTATGTCATTCCTTTAACTAATCAATCAATCAATCAATCAACTATATAACTTGCAAAATATTATGAAGCAATTTGGGAGATGGTATTTCTTCATATTTCATTAAAATTGTAAATATTCTTTAATTTTCTATCGTCTAGAAATTGCAACTAAGTTTTATTCATCTAGCCTTCTTCATGCAAACTCTAGATTCGGCGTATACAGAACAGTTTCAAATTCCCTTTTTTTGTTAATCTTTCTAAGGGTTATTTCGGGTAAAAGATAAATCATTGCCAAGTGCTAGCCACCTTAATATTGACGCTAGCACCATTGAAACGTACAAACTCGGTTCCAAAGAAAGCCAAACAGTCATCAACACAGGACCTCGCTGGCTTCCGATCAATCATTGCAGTAAATCACAAATACACCCGGCCAGGCACCGTGGGTATACAAAACATTATCAGGCTAACAGTTTCTTTTGATATCAGCTTGTGATCAGCTCAGGCGAAAAAAAGGCACCGCTGGTCCCGACCTGTGTCGGAAATCCAGATTTCGCAGCTGAAAACCGGCCTTGGCCTGGTGCATTCCGAAAACTGCTCAGATGATTTTTCCAGTCTTCTTTTTCTCTTTTGTGGAACGTCCAGATTTAGAACACTGTATTCGAAAAGCAGACGTCGATTTTTCCCCCTTTTTGCAGCCACAATGCCCTTTGTACACAATTTCAGTCTTTATAAACTTATCTATACGAGCTGTCCGGACTTTGTTTATTCAAAGGAACCTCAAATCGGCCTGCAGGCCGCTTTTCATTTGAAGTCATGAGGGCCTGACAAGGTATTTAAAGGGCTCTGACGGTGACTTAAATTGTATTTGTGTAACCCTTGAGATCATAATAGGAATATCGTGCAAGGTGTAAAAGTGTGACTGAAATTGAAAAGACAACAAAACACGTAAAGCGTAAACAGAGTCCGTTGTGAAATGGGGGTGCAAGGGTCAGGCAAATATAACATACAGTCAGATGCAGATTACGTTTATCAAAGTCCTAATAAATCTCAAAACTTTCGATGGAATTCCTTACACATGCACGGTATAACAGAAACACAAAACAAAACAACATGAAACTTGACGTAGAGTAGGTGTCCGTTCATTCAGATTGTCTCCGTTAGTGTAAAAGTTTACTTGAAAGAATCCAAACCCAACTCGTCTAGACATATAGCCAACACGTAGACATAGTATTTGAGTCGTCTCTTTTGAAATGATGTTGATCACTGTCCATTGTCACACGCATGTCTCATATGTCTTTACATTGCATTTAGTTGCAATCAGTCTTGGAGCATGGACTTGCAAATAAACTTTCCAGAATAGAAAAAAAAAAGAGTTGGACCTGAGCTCCTAAAACTACAGCAGCACGTTTCCACAGCTGGTAGTCTACATTCTTTTCTACTTGTCAGCAAATCCTCATGGCATGCCAAATGTTTCCTACCGGTAGAATCCAGTCCAAATTGCGTGGGATGGTGGAAATGACGTCATAGATAATCACAACTTGAACTTGATAAGATGCCTAAATGATGCATATCAAACATTTCCCGACAAAAAGTTCTCAAAAAGATTATTGTACGTTTTGTCACATTAAGCCATTTTGTCCTTATCTTACACGATCTTGTTACGTGGTGACCATTAAGGAAAAAAAACAATGCAAAATGAAGGATTACATAACAGGAACACCATGTCCTAATTTCGCATGCACAGGCGGTCCATTTGCTGTTATCTCCAAGTCATTAGGTGCTTACCATACATGTTTATCACCACAATCTCCAGGCCGATTTACCAGTGCCATAAGATAGTATGAACGCTAGCCAAAGGGAGTCATCAGTCTCCGGTAGCCAAACACACTCCTAGCGGCCGGCTTCACTCTTCTGGCAGCTTTTAATACTAACTTATAAATGCTACCGTAGAGTCTGCTTGGAGATTATATCACCATATACACCTAGATATTTCCTTAAACCAAAGCGCAGGTTTCATTTTACACAAGACACGGCTCGCACAAGTCTGTTATTTGTAGAGGAAGTTGTGAGACCTTCTCCCTATGCGGGCAAGAACATACAAATTAAGATCTTTTAATTTCACCTGTATATGCGGTCCATTTGCCGTTATCTCCAAGTCATTAGGTGCTTAAAATGCATGTTTATCACCATACACCTAGAGCTGGCTGTTTTCTTCAGGCGTAGGTTTCATTTTACACAAGACACGGCTCGCACAAGTCTGTTATTTGTCGAGGAAGTTGTGAGACCTCCACCCCGGGGCGGCCGTGACCGGACTCGGGCCAACCCAGATTTTTGCGGCTAGGTGCGGATTGAACCGTCTGTCAGAGGAATCCACAAATACTAGTGCACTATCAGCATAGAGTAATTACAATGGCGAGAATTCACGAGTGGACTCACGTGTGTTGATGGAAAGCTTTGTTAAAATGTCCTGAATTGTAGCATATTTCCTTGATTCCAGAAGGAAATAGGCACTGAAATAGATTTGGGGTCTTGGTCAAACAGGCATTTGGCTGCGCACAGCAACAAAACCGTTCGCTACATTCACACATAGGTCGTAACATTGTGACTTTTGGGCAATCCGGGTTAGGAAGAGTTAGGAATATTCACTCTCAAGCAATTTCGCTACAAAACTTGAGCGTACCGACAACGCCTATAGCTAACGTTGAAGTAGAGCGGTTCGATTACGATTGACGAAAAAAAAATCGAGGAAAAGGGCGAACAGATCCCCTTCAGCTCGCCAAGCTGGTGCCGACAAAAACACGTTTTCTTCTCAAATATAAGACATCTTGTGAGTCATCGGTCCACCATATGTCGGGCGTAAGGCGACCTTAAGAGGCTTATAAGGCGATTAAGGTCGGGCGAGGCGAGAGGCGCGCGTGGGGCTCGTCACTGCACTTGTTTTTCACGGAAAGAACAAAATGCATCCGTCAATGTAGTCCACAGAGGGGGGATCATCGAATGAGTTGAAATTTGGCACCAAGATACAAGTATATATCGTCTTCAGATTGACATATGTTGTTTAGGTTTTCATGAGTAATGAGTTTAAGATGACTACTTTTTTTAACCACCCTCGTACGTTGGCAGCGTATTTTTGTAGTAGTCTATTTTTTTTGTAATTGTTTGTTACTATGGTTGCGTGCACACTTTTATCTGGTGGTTGTATCATTGTGTTTCTTAATAAAGGATAAAATCAAAATAAAAAAACGTTGGCGGCGTTGCGCTGCGTCCAAGCTTATGACAGAACGCTCAGCGAATTTCGTCAATGAAAAACGACTCTCTTTACGCTTTGTGTGTTTTGTTGTTGTCTTTGGTCATACTTATACGTTTTGCATGATATTGCTATTATAAAGTCAAGTCAAGTCAAGTTTATTGCACAACGATTGTGAAGGGTAGCACAACGTCGATTTGAAACGTAACGACGACATCAATGTATTGTAGTCCAGTAAGATACACCTTTAAGGCCTACGTCACCACGTCACTACGTCATCTCCAATCCAGGATTCGACCGGACAGCTTTCGGGGACGAAATGTGTGACATAAAGGGCACCAGACTACACAAGACGCAAACAGATAAAGATAATAGTCGTGGACCTTATTTCGGTATATATATACATATAAAATATCGAACACAATATCTTATGGTAGAATTAAGCGTTAATTAAACGTTCCGCGCTGAGGTGTATATGGCGCCATAGGTCCTTGTTGTTTGCTATACCGCCGAAGAAAACCACCATGAAAGCGGAAAATGAAATGATTTTTTTTGTCATATATTTCAAAAGAACAAAAAATACTTGCTAAAAGCGTTGCCACAATAGTCCTACCTCCGTGCATAATGGTACTGACGGACGAACAAGAAATGTATCATATTATCTCACTACTTAATCAGACTTTTTATTCACCACTTTTATTACGTTATGGCGTCATAACCAATATGAAATAGCGACTTCTGATTGTTCAAATCCTTAGTTTAGGCCTTAATTTACAGTATATTATCATGACTTCTCTCTAGACGGCCCACGTCACATTTCCTAACCAGGACCCGGCCGGGCAGCTTTCGGGACCGTAAAGAGAATAGTCGTGGACATTATTTGTGTGCATATTTACGTATACATTTCTATTTTTCGTTCACACAAACAGCAAGGTGAGGCCCCGATTTGGAAATGACATTAGTTTATATAAATACTTTTTCAATATTAGCTGCCCAGCTTCCCCGGCAGACGTACACTGATGGCTGCCCGGTTCACCCCACGCATGACTCAACTAATTACTTTCGCACAGGCCGTGCGGCCGGGGGCCAGGCTATAAAGGCAGGCGGGGTGCCGACAGCCAACAGAAGTCTCACTGGGCGGATCCAGACGGACATACGGACACCAGCGCGACAAGTGTACCCAGGGAGTTCACGGTTCTTAACGGTGTAACGTTCGTACGTAAAAACTTCCGCCATGGTAGAACGGAGTCTGTCCTATCTGTTCGTCTTCTTCTTGCCTGTTATCGTAGTTATACAAGGTAAGTACACACCTTCCTTTTTTCTCGATTCGATTTCTGTGTAACTTGGTGGTATGGACGTTAAGAGTCAATAATTCTGAAAGCAATTGGCAAGGACGTACTTTCGGTACTGGACTTGTCCTGAGGTCTTCTGAATACGTTTGGATACTTCTTTTGGATATCATTGTCAAGTTATGTTACATTTAGGAGCTGTGGCAGTTTTTGAATGCTAAAACCTGCCTAAACGTGAACTCTCTTCGACCCTTTTCATAAAAAAGCTGTACATAAAATATGATCTATGATTTCATTATGTATAAGTTCAGGTTCCCATGTACCGACATGAAGACGATCCGCCTTGGCTACAGTGTGTCCGTGTTGTTATCAGCTCGCTGCCGTGGTGACGGCACGCCGCTGTCGTGACAGGTCGGGCCGGGACTGTCGACTGGATTTTGTGTGTCTGAAATCTGGCAAAAAGACAGCTTTGAGAGGAAAGTTCACAACTGTAATATGGAATTTCGCGAAGCCTTTGAAAATTGAGAATCAAAAGATATTAAAATGTGCAAAAGTCGTGTGTCTATTTTGGCAAGGAGACAACAAATATACTGGAGACGAAAGTTCACAACTGTAATATGGAAGTCTTTGAAAATTGAGAATTAAAACCTTAAGCCATAAAATCAAAACATCAAAACGTATAAAATCGATTTTGTGTGTCTACGTTGTGGCAATGAGACAGAAAACTTTGAGGTGAAAGTTAACAACTGTAACATGAAAATTAATGTCGTGAAGTCTTTAAAGATTGAGAATCCAAAATTCGAGACATAAGAATGAGATATAAAATCGTGCAAAATCGAATGTGTGTGTAAACGTTTTGGCAAAGGCACAGAAAACTTTTAGTGGAAAGTTTACAAGTTTAACATGAAAATGTCACGAAGTCTTTGAAAATTGAGAATCAAAAACTTAAGCCATAAATTGAAATATCAAAACGTACAAAATCGAATTAATGTGTCTACGTTCTGGCAATGAGACAGAAACCTTTGAAACGAAATGTCATAAACTCTAACATGAAATGTCGTGACGTCTTTGAAAATTGAGAGTAAAATAAAACTTGCGCCATAATGAAATATCAAAACGTGCAGAATAGAATTCCGGATTGGCCATCAGAACATTTGGCACAGCTGATTATGCTTTAAGTATTGTTTTTGGCCAGGAATGATTGTCTGACTGTTCGCCGCCGAAAGAACAATTGTCACAAAAACCTTCATTTGGAAATTTCCTTTAAAGTAAATCATAGAAAAGTAAACAACCGAGTGCACCAAGTTAACTAGTAGACAGACTGAGCAAATCAAGAAAAGAAATCACTCAACTTTGAAAGTAGAATGCATGTCTCAAACCAGCTGTACAAACACAACACATGTGCAGTCGAAATAAGATTCATCTACACAGCAGTTTAGAACTGAAACTATGCAAAATTTTTAAATATCAAAGCATATTTCTGCAAACGAATCTGACTGCCCGTCACGAAGTAACGAAGGATTTCGGCTAGTTAGCAAGAACTTGTCAGAAAACCGTTCGTTATAGACGAGCGCAAGGGCACGGGGTTTGGAAGATGGCCAGGGAACTAAGGAAACCGATACAAACGGCTTCTCGAGACAGACAGTTGTACACGTTAAGTCAGACTTTGGACGGTTGATTCCTATTTGCAGCCGAACCCAAGGCAATCTCGACATAATCACCCAAACTCATACAAACTCATCAAGACCAATAAAGATTGTCTTAAATACTCATATTTCCCAAGAACCATTATCGACTGGAATAATCTATCATCTTCAACCACCCTTCAAGCTAATCCTGTTAAATTCAAGGAAGAGGTACCGGTGTTACAACACATGAGGAACGGCCAATAAAACAGTACTACTGCGCTCTGGGTAGATTGCCCCAACACTAAGGAGTATTACCCAGTATCCACACAAGAACAAGAACTTGATGCATGAGTTGTTACAATACTGTATTGTTTTAGTACAAAGCTAAACTTTCTTCCAACACAAAAGTACACATGGATCAAATTTTAAACGACCACTGTTGCTTTCTTTAGGATCAACACTGTTGATCACTTCAGGACGGAAACTCGCGAAATTACGGACACGTGATCTGATTAACATTGGGCTTCAGCATTGATCCTGAAGAAGGCGACAGTGGTCGTTGAAAATTTGATTCGTGTGTACTTTTGTGTTAGAAGAAAGTTTAGCTACCAATACAGTATGAGTTGTATTGTTATGGAATATTTTCAACAAAGGTCGCTCCTAATTAACAGCGTGGTTAAAATCACATTTTCCTGTTGCAATGGAACGTTGAGTCACTAGTCGTCAGAAACAGATAAGCTATTACAGTAGAAGCCAGTGAATTGCACAACGGATAACCGCACACTTCTGTTAATTGAACGGAATCCCAAACCCCAAACCAGAGCGGTCCAGCTAGATAACTTCGCATTATTGCACCACGCAGACACATGTAATTGCACGAAATACGCTGGCAAATGGAGTTTGCAATTAAGCGGCTTCTACTATATACAGTTTCGAGTCAGGGACGGCACTTAAAGGTTCTCTCGTTCCCTAAAAGAGCACGGTTGGACTCCTTTAATCACCCTTAAGGCGGTACAAACCCTTTTATTTCTGTTTGGATAAGAGTGTAAATCTTCTCAGCACCGACCTGGCAGCGGTGGCGGTGTTTTTAAACCCGAGCCCTGACACCGACATGTGAAGAAAGTTTGTATTAACCCGGCTGACCTGCAATGTGTTCTAGAGAAGTTTTCTCGGTGGACCAAATTTAAACCGAATCTACTGCACCTTTCAGCTGTCAGTGTTTCTTTTTGCCAAAAAGGTTATGTTTCTGGTGTGTGTGTGTGTGTGTGTGTGTGTGTGTGTGTGTGTGTGTGTGTGTGCATGTGTGTGTGTGTGCATGTGTGTGTATGTGTGTGTGTGCGTCTTTGTGTGAGTGTCTGTGTGTGTGTGTGCGTCTTTGTGTGTCTGTGTGTGTGTGTGTACACGTGTGTGGTTGCGTAAACATTTTTGTCTCGAAACGTTATGAATACATACTTATGACATTTTAATATGTGGGTAGATGATGGAAAAACAAATAAGAAGTCATGGGTCTTTGAGAGATTTTTTTATACTGCATCACAAGTTTATTTGTTGAAATATGACGAAAATATAGACATGCCATGCTATGTTTTCCGAAAGATTGGTGGGTATTGGCTACATCATTTGAATAAAAACCAAACTCAAATCATAACTTCCAATTGACTCTAAGTTTCCCTCCGCAAAATTGGTCTATGGATGCAAACTGTACTCCTAATCGTTACACATGCTTTCTTCTATTTTGTGTATTGTTACCGTCTTTGGGACTAATCCTTTGTAATAGCCACTGTTCGTTTTAACCGTCAAACGATAAGATAAAACAGAAAACTGTAAAAATTGAGTTACAATCCGCTACTTGTATGTTTACTTTGCTCTCACGTTGAACATGTAGCTTTAGCAGCGGCCAGCTGTGTTAGATAAGTGAGATTTAAACCCCTGTAAAGCGGAGTGACCCCCTAGGTCAGGGGTGACTTGTGCCTGATGACAGCCATTTATTTCAGTCCCCCCGGAGGTATGTGGCCTTGGACCCCAGGAAACAGGCGATACTGTATCACGTCATGTTTCATCCGAACAAACAACACTAGCTATAGAAGAAAAAGAACGTTTATGTTTCTATCTTAAGTTTCATGCGACATTGGCCAAATATTTATTTGTCGAAGTTTTACCTGTTATCAAACTGAATGGTCAAAAAGTACACTTTTGCACCCACATTCTATCATCGGAGCTGCGAACTCGCTGCGATGACTTTGCAACCTTAGATTTGACAGAGCGCTCAACGAATTTCAGAGATAAAAACGGCATTTTAAACGCTTTTTGTGTTCTGTTGTCATTCCAGTCATGATTTTTCCTTTTAGGAAATTAGGGGTTAAACAAATCTAATCGGAATTACAGCGAGCCCGAGGTTACGGCAGGATCGCCGTCTAGTGGATAACATGTCAGACGAACAGGCTGGTAAACTTGCATGGAACAAGTATGGAACGACTTGACACAAAATGTAAAACTATCCAATGAAAAGTCCCCTTGCAGTACTTCATAATTGCAAGGTTCGTTTTTCCATAGTTTTAGCGATTAAGGAATACACCGTATGACTATACTATTACTACTATTAAGGAATAGATATTCATTTAGATTGTTGTTGTGACTGTTTACGTTTAGCTGGCTACTTGTCCTAGCAATGTAAACTACAAACGCATGTCGATACACGCACGCCTTTTTAAAATGTTTCCCCGCCCAGTGTTTGGACTCCGCCTCCTCATTTACGGAATGGAGAAACTGGCAGAGGTTTTCGCTGCAATGGGTAATCAGTTAACCGTTTAGCATGAGGGGGAGGGGTGTCACACCGCAGAAGGGTGGAAGGGAGGGACATAGTGTCTGTAGTCAAAGCCTGTTGTATGAAAAATATAAACCATGATAATTTACATTTATTGCAATGTGTGAATTCTTCATTTATGACATTCTGTTGATCTATGGATATTATTACAATGCTCTATAGTATTTAGATTTATTAATATTGTGGAAAATCAGACTGGGCATATTTTATAGCATATGTATGTCGTCAAAGAACGATGGCCGCATTAAAAAAATATATAGCTTTTTAAAGTCCCTTGTTTAGATCTAACAACAAGGTCTTTTTTTAAATCTTTTATTCTTCTATATGGCATTTCAAGATAAGACAAAAAAGTTATCATCAATGCCCATCCAGTTATTATAATAATAAGTTAAAGCCATGCTGCTGTGTGGCACTCTTACTTCCCCCGAATGTAAAAAAAAATAGCCCCTAACCCTTTGCCTGTTGACGTAGCCATTTGGCATTACATTACATAGAGTTAGAAAGTAGGAAAAGTGTTAAGGTATGGCGATTATACAACCAATATGATGAGCACTCCTGAGGACTAACTTTTCTGAGGACTGATAGGCCTAATCTATAGATAGAATAGCATGTAAAAGTATCACAACATAGTGTAACATTGTACGTATAGTAGATATAGCAAAGCATAGTGTAGCATATTACAGGATAGTCAGTAGTATTGTATTGTAAAGTATACTATACTACCTGTCTAGTATAGTATAGTATAGTGTTTGTATAGTATAGTATAGTATAGTATAGTATACATGTAGTATAGTATAGTATAGTATACAGTAGTTATAGTGTAGCAAGGTTAAGTGTGATTTATGTGGGCAACCTTCACAAATCTTTGTCCTCACAGAAAAGCCAAGAATAATAAACCGTATCACGCGTGTTTTTTTTGCCTATGACCCTGACCTTGATATGGCCTAACTTGTCCTTGCAGGGTCAAGCCACGGTGGCGAAGGGGACTATGGGAACGCATCGTGCCCGGAAACGAGGCCGCGGCGCTATGACGTCACGGACTTCGGCGACCCCAAGTTTTTCCAGGGCTGGGCTGACGTCACCGGACAGGGTGCCGCGCATGACTACTGCAGGTGTGTCCGTATATAACATTTCTTGTACTGAACAGGTTCAAATCATCAAAAGGGCCTTTATAATCAGATACAGAAGCATTTAGTTATATGCTAAAGGAAAGAAGACTTCGTAGACACATACCTCCTTTTAATATTCAGGTTATTGTAAATTTCTTGTTTTATCTTGCTCTATTGCTTAGGTAAATGGGTATGCCCATATGTCGCATTTCTTGTACTCAGATAACAGATATCAAAATGATAGGAAGATCATCTATTATTAACACTGCATGAAAAGTCGAATTTACCGTAACGGTAAATGTGATGTAAAGCCTGGTAAAGGTTACATTTACCGGTAATTTACCGGCCATTTACCCGTCGGTAAATGTGCAGATTTACCCGGCATTTACCCTACATGGTAAGTCCAGTAATGGTTGCCTAAATTTACCACATTTACCCGGTTCATGTAAAGGCGTGTTTACCGAGATTTACCATTCGCGGTATAAGTCACAGTTACTGCCATTTACCCGCCTTTACCGTGGGTATATAGATGCATTTACCGGGATTTACCACTCACGTTAAATATCATTTACCGGCCTTTACCGTGGGTATATATACCTGCATTTACCGGGATTTACCACTCGCGTTATATCTCATACTTATTGGCATTTACCCATCTGTAACATTTACCTGGAAGTTCACAAACCATGTTGTATGACATCCTAAATTACCCACGTCCACATTTATTCACAACTATGAATCAGAAGGACATGCTTTTGATAAAATACAGCAAAATTTATTAGATAAAGTTTAGTTACATTTTCTGAAGAATACTAGTATACACTGCAAATAAAATGTATAGTTTTATCAGCTACCACCTAGTAGGCTACTCTGTACATGTATTAACACACATAAACCACACAATCTAAACATATTTGTCTTGGTAAATTGTACATACAAGAATAGTCTTTATATACAGTAAATACAAGTAGTATCATGTTCTGTGCAAAATCCTGACTTTGTTGTCAATGATAATATCATGTCACCTATGAAAGTATGATTGTATAATGAAAGCTTGAGAAGTGCAAAGAAACAGTAGCATTACAAGGAAAACTGACCTGCAATGACATGGAAATGTGTAGGGCAACATTAAGTGTGGCCTGCAATGTTTCACCCTTCAATAGGCAGCATCATGTAACTACTACATATCATCCAATCAATGATTTATCATTTAAAACTTGGAAATATGTAGGTCAACATTTAGTGGGGCCCATGCTACATTTTACACTTTGTCAACATGATCAGTGCCATGTACTGTAAATGCATCTAAGTTCACAGTAGGAAGGTAATCGCTATGAGTTTGTGGTTGCGTAACAGTCACATATGTATCTGGGTCTTAAGACGAAAAGGTACTAGTATGCGGTTGTTCGCAGCAATTTTGAGTTCACGTTAAACCGCGAACATTTCTGGATTTACAGTTACTTACTGCTACGTGTTTATTCAAGTAATGCTTTTTCATTATTTGATTTAAAAACAGATGATATCTGTATGTTACATGTACAGTAATGTCAATCTATACATTCTAAACATATATGTCAAATGCAAAAATCAACTAGTAGCTGCATAAACTTACTAGTAACATACATTCGCTTAATTCCACCAGGTGCCATTATAGCGCTTCCTCAAAAAACATTGTCATAGAGGCCTTCTGAAGATTGTCTTTAACACCTAAATATCTGAATTGTATTACATTTCAGATATTTAACATTCGGTGTTCAAGACAATTTTGGGAAGACCTGTATACTTAAGTTTTTTTGAGGTGGCGGTATGATGGCACCTGGTGGAATTATAATAGTCCATGTTATTTGAACACCTACATGTATGGTGCCCCAGATTGTATGCTATAGAACTGCTTGTGCGTGTAATAAAAGAACTCCCCATTCCAATATACATCTGAGACCACTGCTGTCATGGCCTCAGTGTAAGCTTGTCTCCCTCAGTGCCTGCATGTTGGACTTCTTGCTGTGGGTTTGGAGTCCTTGTAACAAACCCTTTCCTGTATAAGAAAACCACCAAAGTACCATTGAACATAAATTCACTTTGAAATCTGCCCTACAAGTTTGGACAAACATAAATTAAAAACGAAACAATATGCTCAAGAAATATCATGCCGTGCCTCGTCCCAATAGATTATCAAACAACAGCTAACAACAAGCGAGAAAAAATGAGGACTCAGGATGGTCGCCTGCCTCAGTATACACTGACTCTGCTACTGCTGAGCATGAATATGCAGGACTGTTGTCTTACCTAAAGAGCCTTTGGCAGTACTTCAGCAGAAGAGCTTCTGACAGTTCCTTGCTTTGTTCCCTGCCATCCTCCTCACAAGCTGTGCTGCACTTTTGAAGGAAGTCTCCACTGTTGGTGTACTGGAGTGGCCATATGTGTATTATATAGAAAGATAAATAATGTCACAGTTAAAAACTTCATGACTAAATCTGGGCATCCTCAAACAAATTCTACCTGAAATATTATATTGATCAAACATCTGTAACTGAATTACTAAACACTAGTAACTGAAACGAAAAAAAAGATGTTATGCCTTTAATAAAATAATATTTTTATCCATAGTCACTTAACACTGCTGCTTCTATCTCATCAATTACATGTATATGAGTGTCACTTTGAAACTTTTGCTTGAAGAAATCAATTATACTTGTTAATCTTGTCACTACTTGCTCCCCCTTCAGTAATTTAGTATATCATATATATCTACTTATACAGTGAAATTTATTTCTTCAGCATTTGCTACATCTTAAACATGACATGGATGCCTGTTTGACAACTACTGACAGGCATTTGTTTCTGGTTTATGCCAAGCATGCATGAACATGTTTTTTTTTTGGTTTAGATTAGAGATTTTCTCGTGGGGAGGGGGGCAGGTAACTATAGTAGTATACCTAGCTAGTACGTTTGGGACATATCTTTATCATTTGTGTAATCGTAATTCTGGCGATGTCACGTCAATAAAAACTCTAAATAGTAAATAAAAGTTGTAAATGATTAATAACGACACTTACGACAGCATCTGTAGTAATATTGTACTCACCGATCGAGGGCCCTTCTAAACATAGAGGGAGGGGGGCGAATTTCCGAGGAAACAGTTGCTGCACGCTAACCACCAATGTCCCCGCATTTTGGGCTTACATCACATTTCCTTTGACTCTCAGCCTTTCCCGGGACGAGAAGTAGACAATGGTGGGGCCATGTTTCGCGAAAAGCGATATACGACGCCTTATTCATGCCGAAACGTACAAGAACCGTTAACGGTTTCACCCGGGCCCGCGCACTTAGTACGCATGCGTGATCCTGGGGGTCAGGGATTTGACCTATTGCGTAATACAAGTCCCTAACTTTTCTACATAATCAGATTCTTTTGGCTATCTTTCATAATGTATAGATTTATAAGTAGTAAGTGTCTGGTCTTTGACTAAAAGCTGTAACCATATCATAGAATTTGTCTGTGAATATATACATGATTTTTATTTAGAAAATAAATATATAATATAAAAATAAATCTTATCCGAGTATGTGTGCAAACCTTATAACAATTTTTTTGCCTTCAGTGTGATGAAGAGACCACCCCATGACCTTTATTTCATGTTCATGAAGGTGCCACCAAGGACTTGATAACTAATTAACTTTTAACACTGATATGACAACCTGACTTCATATAACACCGAAATAAAGGCGTCTTTATCCTGGTCCCTTATCCTGGTCCCTTATCCTGGTCCCTTATCCTGGTCCCTTATCCTGGTCCCTTATCTTGGTCCCTTATCCTGGACCTTAGCCTGGTCCCTTATCCTGGCCCCTTATCCTGGACCTTATCTTGGGCCCTTATCTTGGTCCCTTATCCTGGTCCCTTATCTTGGTCCCTTATCCTGGTCCCTTATCCTGGCCCCTTATCTTGGTCCCTTATCCTGGTCCCTTATCTTGGTCCCTTATCCTGGTCCCTTATCTTGGTCCCTTATCCTGGTCCATTATCTTGGTCCCTTATCTTGGTCCCTTATCCTGGTCCCTTATCCTGGCCCCTTATCTTGGTCTCTTATCCTGGTCCCTTATCTTGGTCCCTTATCCTGGTCCCTTATCTTGGTCCCTTATCTTGGTCCCTTATCCTGGTCCCTTATCCTGGCCCCTTATCTTGGTCCCTTATCCTGGTCCCTTATCCTGGTCCCTTATCCTGGTCCCTTATCTTGGTCCCTTATCTTGGTCCCTTATCCTGGTCCCTTATCCTGGTCCCTTATCATGGTCCCTTATCCTGGTCCCTTATCTTGGTCCCTTATCCTGGTCCCTTATCCTGGTCCCTTATCTTGGTCCCTTATCCTGGTCCCTTATCCTGGTCCTTTATCCTGGCCCCTTATCTTGGTCCCTTATCCTGGTCCCTTATCCTGGTCCCTTATCCTGGTCCCTTATCCTGGACCTTATCCTGGTTCCTTATCCTGGTCCCTTATCCTGGACCTTATCCTGGTCCCTTATCCTGGTCCCTTATCCTGGACCTTATCATGGACCTTATCTGGGACTTTATCTGGGACCTTATCCGGGATTCTCAGTATCTGGGGATAATAGACAGACACTATGGGCTAAGGGGGCTTACACAGGTTGTCCTGGTTACATACCTAAGGGCTTTATATCTCTGGGATGGATTCATTTCATTATCTATATGCTATACATGAATACTGATATTTATCCGATATTTACACATATTTACCGGGTAAATCTTAGGTATTTGTCGGTAAATGTCAGGTATCACATTTACCACGAATTTACACACCCATGGTAAGTTTGGTAAATCCTAGATTTCATGCAGTGTAAATGCTGAAGCAGAAACCCTAAATGAAAATGACAAATATATAAACACATCATTTGCTGTTGGGAATATTTCTTCCTTTCAGACACTTGACTATTGTGAGGGGTCAAAGGTGCCTGGAAGCCTATAACAGACCCCGTCAGCCCTGGGCAGTATTGCACTTTGCTTTGGAAATACTTGTAGACGAAATGTTGTTCTTGTTGTTCTTGCAGTTGTTTTCTTTCTTTTGGCTTGTGTCTCCCCGTCGCCTGGTCTTATGTTCCTGTCCTGTGCACTAGCTGGTACAGTTGGAGAAAGCGAGTACAACTATAAATCCATCGTTGACCACAAAGAGTCGTTCCGATAGAACAAAAAAAAAAAAAAATACATTTGTTTTACATTCCAGGTTGTTTCCCTGGCACGATGTTCCTGTCCTGTGGTCTAGAGAGAACAGTTGGATCGAGCACAACTATAACTTTATCAGGGAGTGATTCAAAGAGTACAGACCATAGATGGCATCATGCAGTAACAAATAATTAAGAAGAAACTTACAATTTGTTCATTCCAGGGTTGTTTTCCCGGCTCCTGTCCTGATGTTCCTGTCCTGTGCTCTTGCTGGAACAGCCGGAGAAAGCGAGTACAACTATAAATCCATCGTAGACAACGGAGAGTGGTTCCGATAGAAAAAGAGAAATTAACATTATCTGTTTTTTATTCCAGGGTTGTGTCCCCTGCGCCTGGCCTGATGTTCCTGTCCTGTGCTCTAGCTGGTACAGCCGGGGAGAGCGAGTACAACTATAACTCTGTCGGCGAGGGCGGCGAGTGGTTCCGATTGAACAAAAGGAGAAATCTAAATTATTTGTTTCTCGTTCCAGGGTTGTGTCCCCTGCGCCTGGCCTGATGTTCCTGTCCTGTGCTCTAGCTGGAACAGCCGGGGAGAGCGAGTACAACTACAACTCCGTCGGCGAGGGCGGCGAGTGGTTCGACGAGGGATTCCCCAACACCTGGTACATGAAGGACGAGGATGGGGACGGAAGGGATGATTTCTGCAGGTGAGGGTCTTTTTGTTTCTTTTTTTCTTATTTGTGTGAGTAAAGGGCATTATATGATGTCATTCGGTGGTCCGACGACTCTCTCTTCACAGCCAGGGGCTGAATAGCAAAGAACTTAAAATTGGCAAACATATGCATGTAATGGCAGGCTTTCAACGTTCTAGTGAACCTCAATGCGACATAAATTGCCACAGGTGTAGCGATAGGACTGTAAGATTTTGAATCACTTGTCTCCAAGCATATGTGCAGCGTGTTCTGAAGTCATCTCAACCAGACTCCATGCCCAAGGCTATTCTCTCTACATCTTGTGTATCTATATCGATACTGGCCAAAACCCACTACGGGGTATCCCGGCCAGGGAGGTGCACGGTAGTGTGGCCGGTGGTGGTGCATAAGAAAAATGGGTGCAATCAATAAACGGGAACAAAAAGTAAAAAAAAAAAACATTGTGAAGTGTCGGCCACACTGTATAAATCAAACTATATCAATGGGTTGGGGAGACCCATGTGCTGGGCCAGCCCCGTCTTGAATTGGTAGTTTGGTATCTTTAATACTTTCCCTTTCGTTCCCAAAATCTGCCCGACCGGGCCCCGCTTTGAAATGTAACATAGGGCAGCTTCTGCCTTGTGCTTTTATTCATTTTATTGTACATCCGTTTGTACGTTTATGAAGGTTAGACTTTCATAAGAAGTTCATTCTAGTGACGCTGAAGAAGAGTAATCTCCACCTATTATCCAGTTGTAGAGATTGAATTTTTTTCTAAATCCCGTTCCCAGATGCGTCGGTATCGGCACGAACACGCGCGTGGCGTGTATGAAGGCCGGAGAGAAAGGGTTCTACGGCAGCGCCGCGCAGGGGGGAGACCAGAAAACCTTCACGGCGCCGAACTCACCCACCGACTGCCGGGACCGAACCGTCCACCACCTCTTCGGCGTGCCCAACTAGATACAAAACGTTAATCTCCAAGCAGATCCACGGTGGCGTAATATAGTATCAAACCTAATCTCGAACCAGGTCCACGGTGCGTAATGTATAGTATCAAACTTTCCGTCTGGTGCCCGTTTGACTCCCTTGGCCGGCTACACTCCTTGGCCAGCTTTGATACTATCTTATGGCACCGTAGGATCTGCTTGGAGATTATATCAAACCCACCGTTTGACTCCCTTTGGCCTGCTATACTCCTTGGCCAGCTTTGATACTATCTTATGGCTCCGCAGGATCTGCTTGGAGATTAACAAAACGTTACCTTGTAGTAACCGTACCAATTTACGTTTCCAATGATCAATTTCTTGACTGAATCCGGTTCTCAATTCGTCATAACAACTGTGAGGATACAATCGCCAAAAAAATATATCGAGTGGTGTTCAGTTAATCGACCCAGTGTGTGGCTAGAGTGACAGAACAAAGGACAAAATTTAAGTGTAGTCGTACAACACTCATGATCACAAGAAGGCAAAAGAATCACACGTCCCCCGCCCTGCTGTTAAGCTCCGAAAACCAATTCATTGTTTGAACACTTTTGAGTGTAAGAAGTAGGGATTATGTCTATGTACCAAATGTAGAAAAGAAACACACTTTGACGAGGTACAATCTACCCTGTGTGTCGTTTAGTCCAATTTACGCTCTTTTTATTCCACGATCATGATTCAATACTGCGGTAGAACTGAGTGAGAGACACATTCAGCACGTGATATGCAAAACCGGGGTCTGTCTCCAAACGCACCAAGAACCAAATAGGGACGAACTAATTGTAGCTATAACAATCGGCAGTACTTTTCTATACACCAAAAGACTTGATATAGGATAGGAACGAAATTTAGGACTACAAAAAGAGAAAGACGTAGCGTATATCAATTGTCTGGTAGCATTCCGAATCGCATAGTGGAAATGTAAACGATACTTGTACGTTATATGATATATATGGGGTAGTGAGTATTTGTACTTTTTTTAACCAGTTTGTTACGTTGTGTTACGTTGTATACTATGCCTTTAAAGTGTCCAAAGCCGATTGAAGATACATGTACTACATATGCTTGGGGACTCCAAACAGGAGAAGAGAAATAAGCTAAAAATGCCAGTGCGTCTGTGCAATCATCTATGTCTCATTTAAATCGGTTTATTTCAGAGTATCAGTGTAGAGCAGCAACTGATTGTTTCCTAACTGGCCCTTTATGCCAGAAAATGGTATCAACATACAATACAAAGTGGATGTACCATTAGATTGTTATACATAAATACATACTTATGATTGCATGTATTGTTTATCTTCAAAGGTAAAAAGAAATAAACACCGAAAACTTTGAAAAAGAAAAGTTCAATAGTATTTGTCCTTCTTTTTGCCCCAAGTACTGTAGTTCCACTCCAAAATATTCGGTTACTACTAGGCATTTATGGATTGATTGATTGATTGATTGATTCATTCATTCATTCATACATTCATTTATTTAGTCATTCATTCATTCATTCATTCATTTATTCGCTTATTCCTTCCTTCCTTCCTTCCCTCCTTCCCTCCTTCCTTCCTTCCTTCCTTCCTTCCTTCCTTCCTTCCTTCCTTCCTTCCTTCATTCATTCATTCATTGGAGAGTTCCATGTCCCTCTCGGGCGTAACCACTGCCGTCAGAGGGGTGATCCTGCCCAGGAGCGGATCCAGGTGCGTTGTCGGGAGATTCCGCCAGGCGCGCTTCAGTTCTTGGTGGACTTTTCTCTCTTGTTCCTTGTAGTGCAGCGTTGGATCAATCTCATCGCTGAAATGTAAAATAAATAGGTGTTTGTTTGCAGGTTTTCTAAATCTTGATGCACTTTTATAAAATTTGTAAATAATGGTAGTTATTCAATGTAAAACTTTATGTACTACATACTGTGATAATCTCCAAGAAGATTCTATGTAGCCTGGTTAGCAACCACGGATGGTTAGCAAGCGAAAGGATTGAGTCAGCGGTCACTACGAAGAATGGTACTCAGGCTAAGTTCTACGGTGGAACAAGGAGTGTAGCCAACCAGCGAGTGTCGAATTCGACACTCCTTGGCCGCCTAAACTCTTTGGCCAGCTCATGAACCTATTTTATTCCACCATATGATCTGCTTGGACATTGCTACTGTAACTGAACCATTTCTGCAGCCTTACCTGCAATGAACAGTGAAGAAATAGGCGGCGCTTTTGAAGGGCGCGTCGCTGTGATCGCAGTAGCCATGGAACAACATGGCGACGTCACCTGGCAACGCCTCCAGTCCGGTCAGGACCACGGCCCGAGCACCGCCGATGACACCCGACTCACGCAGATCGTTGCCGAGGAGACCCGACTCCAGTACTCGGTCGAGATGGAGTTTGGCTCGTGCAGCGTTCACGGGCGCAAACTGCCGACTGTCTATCGCTATCGGCTTTTCTGCGTATATCTGAAAAAAAGGCAAGCAAGTTAACGACACTATTTAACCCCATTACAACAAAAATTGGATTACCGTACATTCGGTTTCACAGCTTTGGTGACGTCACTACTTCTGACACGAGCTCGGTCGACGTTGAGGGTCTGCGTGGTCTTTTTCCGTAAGGCGTAAGCAGCCTATCTTTTCCCGGAACTCGTAGGGAAACCGATTTTATGTATGTAATTCGTAGCGAGGCGATCAAATATAGCGTAATTGCCTTCCTCGATTTAGCGTAATAGGTAGGGGGTTTTGAATCTAACGTAAATCGTTGTCGGGACCCCCCCCCCCCCATGCAGATCCTCGACGTTGCCTGGAGATACTGTAAATGCATTTAAGTTTGCGGGGATTTAATTTCGCGGTAGCGGGAAAGAGGACTTTTCGCGGTGGTTTTGAGTTCGAGGTATCTTTAACTGCCTTAGGAAAAAAATGTTCGTGTTGGTTTTAAATTCGCAGTGAAGCGGCCACCGTGAAAATCGCGAACATTAAACCACATGTTTCTGCATTTACAGTATACACTGTGTTTGCAGGAATGACGGCAAAAGCAGCAACGAAAGCAGTACAGCCCTGTGACTTGATGCCACTCTGAGATTTTAGATCAATCTACTACGTAGTGGAATAAAATAGCAAAAGCAAACGAAATGCTCATGGCATGGAGGAAAGACCAAAACATAAAAGAGTACTCTCCAAGCAGAGGTCAAAAGGGAAAACTGTGACCTTTTTCACATATTTTTTGTCAGGTATCCCTACTATAGCTGCATATAAGACAGCATATAAGAAAAAGGTCACGACCCCCCCCCCCCCCCATCAACCTCTGCTTGGAGAGTGCAAAATATAGTCTGAATGCCTTTTTCATAAGGCTTAATCAGCCTTTTTTGATATCACAGTATATTCGTCTTCGTAATCCATTGACTGGCTGTCAACTCTAATAAACTTAGTTAATAATCAGTACATTTGCCGTAACGCGTAAAGAACCGGGTCGCTAGTGCTTTTTCACTCTACGTAAAGCGTACGCAGTTTCTTTGTGTAAAGTTAAGATAATCCACCTAGTCTACCAGCAAAGTTTACTCCTCAATATGCATGATGAGGAAAATGACCTTTCTTGCCACACCTACCGCCTTCGGCGCTAGGCATGGAAGGTGATATCGGGGTTTACATCCAATTTTTTTAAATCATTATGATACTTAGTAGTTAATTCCTCTTGTTCTAGATTGTACATACGTCTTATCCTTGTACCCCAGGGTTTAATTAGGAAAAGGGTTGATTAGATCATGAGGTTTCATTATTCACGCTATTGTCAAAGTAACATCCTGTCAAAAGTGAGAAAAAATTCTTATTGACAGGATCATTCTGATCGTTTACAAAAACCGAGTAGCTGGTAGACAATTAAAGACTTGTTTGCTCCAACACGTGATAATCTTGAATATTCAAGACTCCTCCGCGAGTTTTGCTCCTTCAAAGGAATTCCGGGGAAATCATAGAAGATTACCTCCGCTGTGATGACGTATTTTGCGGCCAGCTCCAGACGATTGAGTGATTAGCTCAGTAAATATTCACTACCTGCTGGAGCCGACGTAACGCTGTCAACGAACGACCTTCCGATGCGAATTTATTGATCGTCGAATTAAAAGGTCGCGCTAGCTAAAGAATACAACGATTTATTTTTGCCTGAATCTATCTATCTATCTATCTATCTATCTATCAATCTATCTATCTATCTATCTATCTATCTATTTAGATTCGCCCAGTGTGTGTAAATGACTGGTTTGAATCGAGATAATGATGTTTTAGAAGATGATCCAATATGCATAAGAATGATGAAGATTGTGATAATATCTCACTTCCCTTTGACGTGGATATCTAACGTTACTATTACTGTTGCTATTTCATCCACCTCTATCTATTTTACTCAACCAGTCAATTAAAAATCAAGGGCATTGAAAAAACAAGAACATCATTGTCACAATATCATTTTATGGCAACCTTGTGCAAGCAACAAGTTTGAAAGTATGATTAAACCTCTGATTCCAAGTTGAATTCTCTTATGGTCATTTTTGTTACCTAAAGTAGGAAAATTGTCGGTTTTCCTTGACATTAAGACAATCCAAAACATTACTACGTTTCATGAATCTTAATATAGAATACCTTTCGTCCAATTGGTCGACTCGAAAACGAGTGTGCAAACCCAGCCAATGAGTTTTATCACCTCCACTGTAATATTGATGCATTTTGCGGCCAGCTCCAGACGATTGAGTGATTAACTTTGTAAATATCCATGTCTTCATAGGCTGGGTCACTTCTTCAATGCGTGTAAAACTTTGACTTAATGATGATTTGCAACTTGATCTGAAATCTGAACAAGAACGTTTCGCTTTCTCTGCTTAAGAACATCTTTATATAGACATACATCTGAGCATCGATTCTAAAAAGTGGGAAACCGCCATTTTTACTATTACGTTTTAATCAACCTCAATTTATATTAATTAAGTTCATTTAAAGCACGAAATATTGGTAATATCTGTTAACCTTGGGTTAGCAACAAGTCAAAACGTATGATTAAACCTATTTAAAGTTAAGCTGCCTTGTGGTAAATAGGAGGTTTGCCATTTCCCTTAGTATTAAGTCAACCCGAGATCTCGGAATATTAACAAAGGCTATCCATAGGCATGATACAGTTGAGCAGAGCTTTCGTCCGATTGGCCCACCATTTCTGCAAGAACATGTTGTATACATAATGGAAACAGTTCGCTGCCCTTCCGCCGAAAACGTCAGACGCTGTGCCGTGCTCCTGTGTGCGAGCTGCTCTTTTTGTTGAGTTACAGAAAAATTCGGTCTGTCGATGCCGAACAAGATGCTTGGAATCATCGGTTGGCCAGAAAGTAACTGCAAGGTGAGTTTTTTTCTTCTTCACTTATCATAGTGAGTTGCTCGTGTAGATATTCTCATAGACCAGTGGTAACTTATTTGTGTAAAATATTTATCTTAACCACCTAGAAATTTTCTGGATATTGTTTTCCTTTGTTGCTCAATGTTTCACACCGATATGTTTATATCATTTACACCATTATCGAATCTCTTTTCCGAAAATGTTGCAAACAAGCATTTGATGAAATTTGTCGACAACACCTTGTTCGTTGTGACGCAGCTACGTTTTTTTAATGAGCTCGGCCTTTATAAGAATGTGGCTATTTTATAGACTTATAGATGACAATATACTATATATTTTTTCACGAATGTTTGTAAATGATATTGATGTCCTTCTGTTAAAAGGTTTTATTGGAAAGGGTACGCCACGAATCCTACGAAATATATATATCATGATAAGATTAAAGTTTAAGATGGCGACTATCTGGGTAGCTAATTTCCGTCTTGTAAGTGGCTGAGGTGAGGTGAGGTGAATTGGGAAATGTCACCCTTTCACGTGTATCAGAATAGTCATAGCATACTAGTACGTCGCGTCACTTTAAGCGTATTCACCTGTCGTGATGCTTTGTGACGTACTTATCTAGGGATAAGGATTTTGTTTTTATTTACAATATTTACAAAGAACTTTACATAACATAAACATATAGTGAACCACCCAAATCATAAAGCTATGCCAGACCTGATACAGAGGAAAGGTAACTATAAGATGAAATATAGTTCGAACAGAGGATTTTTTTGTAGTCTCATAAATTTAATCTAGGAAAAAGAATAAAAACAACATCAAATAGTCCAGAAATATGTTATCGGGCAAAATCTTATGATGAGTCTTTTAATCTTTCAGGTTGCTTCATCGTGACTCCTGGCGGGGGCGCGGGGAAAGGCAAGGCGTCGGCCTGACGCCAAGCGGATACAGAGCGAACAGCAGTGTTGGGCAAGAACTCTAAAGGACATGGTTTAGCTTCATTCAGAGACTGTAGTATATCCTACAATATCTCTTATATTAGACTTGTATATGTAGTGTTGCGGAGAGCCATAGAGACACTGAAATGGGTGGCCTAAATTTGTCCCATTTCATCCTCTTCCTCCTTGCGTTTGAGCCATCTCAGACCGGTCCGTCCTGTCCTGTTCTGTGTGAGATAAAGCAAACGCGGTCTTGCCCTAATCCTGGGGGCATTATGATCGACGCAAGACGCCTTCGCGATAAACTACCTTGCGCCACGTGCAACACGACCGGGCAGACCGATGAGAATCAGCTCGGGTGTCTTCCAGGCACTCTGAAGAAGCTGCACGTGGTGGGGCACTCCGACAGAAACGGCAAGCTGAAAATCCTGCCCCAACTTGATCAGCTTCATCTACTAATACTGGGGCCAGGGCACATCTTGACCATGGAGCGTGGAACACTCTCTGTCGCTCCCAACCTCTGGGGACTGTCCATGGGCAAGAACAAGATCAAAGCCATTGGAAACTGGTTTGAAGGGATCACCAAGCTTGTACGGCTTGTGCTGTCTTGGAACGAAATTGACGAAATCGTGAAGAATGCCTTAGATCCACTGGTACGGCTGGAGCATCTTGACCTGAGATATAACCGGCTTCGTGCTGTGGAAGAGTGGCACTTCGCAAGCCTGACCAACCTGAAGTATCTGCACCTGAGCTACAACCACATCTCACACATCGCTGGGCAGTCGTTCAGCAGTCTTTCTAGGCTAGACACTCTTTCCCTGGATCACAACAAGCTATCGTCTGTGAGCAACGAATGGCCACAAGGGTTATCCGCTACTGTAAAAATGATCCGTCTCAACAACAACCTGATATCGACCATCACCAAGGATTCACTCTCTGCCATGAGCAGAAAGTCTGTCTATTTTCAAGATAATCCGTTCCGTTGCACCTGCGCGCTGGGCAGCTTTGAGTCCCTGGGAAGTCGTGTCTACAATTGGCACAGCAACGGGCCGCAGTGCAGCTACCCGCCTGGCCTCTCGGGGAGAGAGATTGCCGACGTACCGAGGAACGAGATGCCCTGTCCGTCACCTACCACCATGACGTCACGTCACGGAACCACTCTCGTGTGTGAGGTCTTCTGGGAGAAGCAGCCAGAGATCAGGTGGTTGGATCCTGGTGGGAGGGCCATTGGAGAAAGAGAGACACTCGGCCCATGTGGTGGCGAAGTAACCACACGCTTGGAGCACGAGTTCCCCACCACCCAGTCTCCTGGAGGAGGAACGGCGCACTCAACATACGACCCCGGCCTACCCTACATCGGCAAGTCCACCTCCACCCTCCACATGAGTCAGCAGGCCTACCGGTGCTGGTCGGAGGGCAGTTTCCGGTGCGTCGTGCAGTCTGCGGAGGGCAAAGTCTTTGCGAATCTACCGGTGACCAAGTCAAGCCAGGAAAGCGAACACACCGTGATGCCTGCCGTCTACACCACAAAGCCTGCCCAGCGGAATGCAAAGATGACAGAAAAGATGGCCAAAACCACGGGCAAGAATCCACAGCAAGACGGCTCCACTCCAGCAGCTGGTAAGCCACAACATTTTTGGCGCACGGCCATGGCAGCAGTCTCCTTGTCAAAACCTCCCCGCCCAAACGGAAGGATAACGGAAGGCATCGGCAAAACAACGGACAGGAACGCCCAGCAAGACGGCACAACCCCGGCAACTGATCAGGAACAATGGAAGACTTGGATGATGATAATCGTCGGCATCATCTGCGCAATCCTGGGTCCGTTGGTTCTGGACAGGTTAGTGCACAAGTGCCGCAAGTGCTACAGGAAGCGGCGACCTCAGCGTGACGACTTACGTGGCAATGCTGCAGGCGCCATCAACATACCGCTGCAAAACATGCAGCCACAGGCCGCAGCCCCTGCGACTGGGGACCCTCTGCCTCCCCGCAACACACATGATGACATCCCGGACGACACACCCATTGCCCCGTACGCGGAAACGACGCGGTTGGAAAACCCCGTGTATGACGCAGACGTGACGGGACCAAGAGGTGCCACGCCCATCCCGGATCCTTGTTCACAATCCAACAGGCCCCACAACTCCATGGCCTCATCGCGACCACAGCGCCCGAGGATAGCACGGGTGGGGAAGGCCCCAGATCCACCTCCACGGCCCGACGAGCCTGCCGACTTCAGCGGCACGTACTACCCACCACGCCCGAGGACGACCCAAGCGGAAGACATCCCGGACCCACTTCCTCGGACCAACAGATACGTCAACTCCAACGTTTCCTCACGACAAGGTTTGGGATCTGGACTGGCCAGTATGAGAGGACACAGGCCCTCATCTGACCCCAGAGGCTTGAGAGTGGACAAAGGAAAGGACGACGTCGCGAGTCCTAACATTTACCTTGACCTAAACGGCCCATCACGCCACTGCGGCTCGGATACGTCTCAGGCACAGAGGATCCCGGACACTCTTCCACGGACTCGCACGTATGGCAACTCTAGCGCCTCCTCACAACAGCGAGGTGTAGGAATGTCCTCTATGCCACGGCGCAGGCCCTTCTCTGACCCACGAGGCTTGCCAGTGGACGAAGATGAGGACGTCTCGGGTCCCAACATCTACCTTGACCTGAACGGCCCACCACGCCACTCCGGCTCGGGGATGCACCAGGCAGAAGATATCCCGGATCCTCTCCCACGGATAAACAGATACGTCAACTCCAACGTTTCCTCTCTACCACGAGGCGCAGAGATGCTTCAAGCAGAAGATATTCCGGATCCACTTCCACGGACAAACAGATACGTCAACTCCAACGTCTCATGTCGACCACGACGTGCGGAGATGCTTCAAACAGAGGAGATCCCGGATCCACTTCCACGGACAAACAGATACGTCAACTCCAACGTCTCATGTCGACCACGACGTGCGGAGATGCTTCAAGCAGAAGATATTCCGGATCCACTTCCACGGACAAACAGATACGTCAACTCCAACATTTCATCACAACTGCGAGGCTTGGAGACAACTCAAGCAGAAGAGATTCCGGATCCTCTCCCACGGACAAACAGATACGTCAACTCCAACATTTCATCACAACTGCGAGGCTTGGAGACAACTCAAGCAGAAGATATTCCGGATCCTCTCCCACGGACAAACAGATACGTCAACTCCAACATTTCATCACAACTGCGAGGCTTGGAGACAACTCAAGCAGAAGAGATTCCGGATCCTCTTCCTCGGATTCACACGTACGTCAACTCCAACGTCACCTCACGACCACGACGATCGGAGATACCAAAACAGGTGCCACCAACCGAGGCCTCATCGCACCATCAAGGCTCTTGCCAAAATGACGACGCCGAGGGTCACAACATTTACCTTGAACTCAATACTTCATGATTGGACAATGACTCTTTTATTGGAACATACATAACTGCGGAATAATTGAAGCCCACTGAGCCTTATCTTTCGACAGGACAATATACATGTCAATCCAAAAGTCGCACTAAAGAACTTCAGAGCTGATAGCTTTCGTATGGGACACTCAAAAGCCAAGGGCAGCAGTCGGACAGCTTTTAATGAAACCTCGCAGACTTTGCCTTGTGAATAGATGAGGGAGCAAACCAGGCATGGATTTGGACTATGATTACGAACAACGATTCTGTTTTGGCATTTTGAACTGTAAATAACTTCTTTAGCATTGCAGAAGTGGTAGTTTATATCACCATGTCACCAGTCTCCTTTAGAAGGACATTGGTTCGATTCCCATACTTGATGTTCCAGCATTACAAAGCTTTGTGTCTATTTTTGTGATATTTCGCGCTCCAAAAATGAATAGTCACAGCAACTGTTGCTGATAGAGTTTATCAAGCATAAACAAAAGTTTTCGTTTTCTTCGTCGTATGTTTTGGGCACTCAAAAGCCAAGAGAAGCACTTAGCTTTCAATGAATCCTATCAGACTTTGACTTGTGAATAGATGAGAGAGCAAACCTGGTATGGAATTGAACTGTATATACTTAGTGCTTTCTTTAGCATTGGAGAAGTAGTGGTTTTATATCATCACGTCACCAGTGTGACATAGTTAAAGAACATTGGTTCGATTCCCATTTAATGTGCCAGCCTCTGTATCGTAAAAAAGCTAGCGCTTGTGTCACTATATTCCTGACATTCTTCACGCTCCAGAAATAAATAGTCACAACAGCTGTAGCTGATGATAAAGTTATCCAGCATAAACAAAGTTAAAGGCGACTACGTCATACAAACTGAATTCTATTGATGACTATGATGCCTTGAAGTGCCATGTATTTGACAACGTATTTTTGTACAACTGAAGTATACATACAGAATAAAGGAACTTAAGTGATGCAGGTTTGTACTGATTGATTTTATCAAGATGTAGTTTTCACTATTTCAACCTTTAGAAAACTGGTTCAAAGGTAAAACTTTCTTTGAAGGTGGAAAATAGTTTTCCCGAATGTCTTAAAATGTCATAGAGGCAGAATGTGGGAAGATGCTGATACATAAATGAACATAAAAGGTGATTTTCATTTTTTGTAAATTTGCTTTCGGACAGACGACGACAATGTGGCACTGCACTCAAGTTTTAATAACTTATTCTGATAGTGCCACATACAAAGTACAGACAGAAGGCAAAGTTTTTAAAAGTATTTGAGCTCTCCGACCGAAGTCAGGTTCCCATTTTTACACCTGAGTGAAGTGAGAAAGGTTTCGTAAAGAGCGTTTCCCAAAGGCACAACGTCGGGGGCACGGCGGGTATCGAACTCGGGACTACACTCTACCGGTTACGCCACACACAACGCCACACATTAGTGATTGTCAATGACATATGATCAGCCAAGCAGAGATTAAGCTCCGACTGGTTTTCGTTTCATTTTTTAAGTC
>NC_049986.1:22130029-22225211 GCF_000003815.2 Branchiostoma floridae | reverse complement strand
GATAAAAACGACTAAAAAACGTTACAAAAACAGCCGGAGCCTCACCTCTGCTTGAAGAATAAGCTAAAGTCGCAAGCAAAGATATTTGAAGTCTAACCCGTGCCAGAGCCTGGGACAGTCGGTCCGCCGTGCGGTGAGCTCCGGGCGGCGCCCCGATGATCACTACGGCAGGCTTAACGGGGTCGGCCTCGGCGATGTGAGACAGAATCGCCGCGCCGACAACCTGCCAGACCCGATCAGTCTGCACGGGGAAACGCCTCCTGATCAAGGCCAAGCTTTCTTCAGGGTTATCTGCTGAAGAAAAAAAAAGCATGAAGTACAGAAGTACAGAAATTCATGCGACGCGAGAGACAGAAAGTACCAATGAATCGTAATTCATATAGGCTAGTAAGTGCTACATTTACAGTAAAGCATCTATTTGCAATTGGAGAAATCAACTTTTTACAGTTTTCCGGAGATGACGCTTCTTTAACCCACCAACATGGCGGGCGCGTGAATGACGTCACAGTCACATGACTGTGCACTCACTTTATTTGGCAAATGAGCAGAACCTACCGAGTGGGGTGCGCTCAAGTGAGGCTCCTCCATCTATATCTCGCTCCGGTAACACAGCAACAACGATAGAATCTGCCTTTTCTGGCCTCTCTTCGCTCGTCATCACTACCACGTGACCCGGTTGAACTTCATTTGATTGACAGGTCGTTCGGACAATGTCCAAGACGTAGCGTGGCAATGCGTCTACGTCAGGAATGACGATGACGTCAGACGCCCATGCCCCCATGATGTCTTCTATGACTTCCATTGCGTGTTCTTCCTTCACGGTTGCGAACTGATCGTGATGTAGGGTGACGTGTTCTCTTGCCATGAGCCAGGGGAGGGTTGAAGCCAGGTTTGTGAGTGTGAGCCGCGCGTAAGGGGAGGAGAAGAAGGGGACTGAAGAAGTCAGGGTGAGCATCGAGCACAGGTTTGTTGTTGAGTCAGGAGCCATGGTGTCGGACAGGGTGGACCACAGTGACTCATCTTGAGACGGGAACCTTTTCTTTAAGGAGTTCAATTTTTTCAGGAAATCAGCCTGCAAGTTAGAGGACGACTCTACGGTATTGGCGTTGTCACTGCAGCTGTTAACACTCGTCATACCCGGCTTTTCTCCATGTTTTGCAGACAAAAACGTCCCTAAAAGCACCGCGACAAGAACTGCACCTACACACAGTACAACAACGGATATACCTAAAATATTGTTCTGTTCCCTGGTGTCGGGACGGCTGGGGGCACTTGTCTCGGTCTTGACAGAGTAAGATACTGCTTGCTCTTTCTCCAGATCTGACGATTCGGCCTTGACCACTTTCTGGTCTTCGCTAATGTTGGATGAAATGATAAAATATAAGTGTACATGTTGAGAGCTAATGTTATGAATTCAGCCTAACAGAAGAAACTGTTAAGAGAATCAGAATTACGTGTACTTTGAGAAACACAGTCATGTTTGTATCTGTTATAAAACCAATGCTACAGTGAGTGACCTATGTGCACAACAAGAAAAGCTCAGAACACACCTGCCTTCCTGCGAAAAGGCTAGCTCTTTGGATTGGTCGGGTGTAATTGAAGCAGGTCCTGTTTGCCTTTTCTTCAAATCTGTCGGTTCGGCTTTGTTAACTGTCGGGTCATCACTGATATCAGACGAAAGAAAAAAATTAGAAAACCATAAAAATATGCTATGACAAGAAAACTGCCAAGAAGTTAAATTCGGTGTGTGTGTTAGCCCAATAGAAGCAGCTGTTATAACGAAGTATACGTACACTATTACTTGCATATATACTTTGAAAAACACACAGCTATGACTGTACCTCTTGTAAAAAGCAATATAATAATGATACAAGTGAAGTGGTAAAAGAAATCAATTCAAGGAATAACTCAAACTCATTGATAGCAACAAACCTGCCTTCCGACGAAACGGCAAGTTCGTTGGATTCATTGACCCTTTCTCTCATTTTCATGACGTCACCAACTGCCCGGTCCCTGTGTGCGGCTGCTTCAGCGTCGAGCACATTCTCCTTTTGTGTATCTGGAATCGTTTGGAATTCATCATAGGTCTTACTCATGTGCCTATATTTGGTGGGCCGACTACTCACTCTTTGCAGCCAGGGGCTGAATTGCGAGGAGCTTACAATAGGCGGGGCTAAATCGCAAGGGTCTGGAGCGAGCTGCCATTCGGCGCCACTCAGGTGACCTCAATACGACAGTAATTGCCCCAGGTGCGGCCAAGGAACTGTATGTATCGCCACCAATGATTGACGAAGTGCTATAAATGTTATATTGCGCATTTAGTTTGCATACCATGTGGCATGTCTGCACGCACTTCATATGTGATTGATTTTGTATTCATATGACTAACTTTTCGATGCTTCCGCCCTATCATCGGTTTCCCCCTCTCTAGGATCATCTTCTACGTCGCTTATTGCAGCTTCCCGTTCTTGTTGTGGCTCTTCGTCGTCTTGCTGATGACTCTCATCGTTTGGCGGACCTAAACAATAGAAGTTATGTTATTCTTATTCTAACAATAAAAATAACATAACATAACATAACATAACATAACATAACATAACATAAAAAGGTTTAATTCTGTAGTTGTATTCATCATAGGCTTTAACATATTATCAGTACCAAATGACATAAAGAGGATACAATACTCAAACAGGGGATTTGATATGAGACTGCGATTCTAAACCTGCATTCACCTTTAGATGGTATGTCAGTTCCTTCCTTGGTACTTCCTCCCTTCTTTTTCATTTTCTTCTGAGCCCTTGTCAGCACCCCTGGTCCGTCGTCACCGTCACTGAGCTCTGCTCTAGACATTACCTCTGCCTGCATAATTTGTATACATGAGAACTTAAAAAGACTTTGTAGTGTATTTTACTCACCACAGTCTTTAAGCATGGGTATAACCCACGCTGTATATATACTGTCTGGTATTCGCATTATTGATCTAAACAAACGATTAACATACTCTTCGTCCTTGTATATCAAGGCTGAAATGTTGCATTTAATACTAAGCTAAGCAATTAAATTGACAGAAAATGGCCAATCTGGCCTATTCCAACTTGTTTTCAGGAGGTCAACATCGTTGGAATATCTATAACATAGAAAATAAAAATGTAAAGATTACATAGGCAGAAAACTGGACTTCAAACTTGTAGTATGTCAAATCGAGTTTGATCAGCCTGTCCTTGTGCGTACCCTGAGTACAACATGTATATAACGCCAGTTTTATGGTTTAAATACAGGTTTGCATGAATGTCCACAGCGTCTAGAATAATACATCCCAAAAATGCACGCATGGAATCTATGACTTCCTGACCGACATAATACAGGACACCAAATTTTGCGATTGCCTTGTATCAAAGTTCAAAGGACATGGCATATGCAGCCGCCATGTCGTTTTGCTCCGTTGTTTACATAACGTTGCGTTGTATTTAGTGTCCGCGGGCGAAACAACAGAATCCCGACTAAATACATTGTGTCGCTACCCTGGTACTGAAATGTATGGAAAAGAAAATTGCATTGTATGGACGCACATCACGTTCAATTCTGCACGCCGCGAGACAACCTCTAAATCATTGAGCAGTTGGTGAATACTGTACTCTAGAAATTCATTAATGATTAATACTTCTACCAGTAATGTGTACGTTTCATAAACATACCTTGCACTTGTATCCTCCCTCTGTTAGAGCTCCGAGTTCTGGTCACAGTTGTTCTCCTGTATTTACTGCAAATGAGACGCCGACAATAATTGTCCGAAACTGAAAATCGTCATCGAAACCGGCGGCCACTGACTCATTGCAACGAAACTATAACCTACCCCAACGCTTATAATAACATGTCTCAGTAGTTTGTGTCTTGTAATATTAAACCTTCACGGTTGTAAAACTCGTTTTGCGCACCTGTTAAGCTTGTTACACCCCGGAAGCAACGTTCTCTTCTTTTGACTAGCACACAGAGTATGACATTGTGTACTTAAGTAGGCGTCCATAAAGCCTGCAATTGAACTTTCACCTTTTAACCTGTGCACGTGACTCATCGAAACTAGTCTTACTAGTAACGCTTGAATATCGATGGCCGTCCAGGAGGCAAACAGGGACTGGGAAGACAAATGTAGGATGCGTAACACCAAAAACGTCATGCCTCCAAACACACAGGCTCCAGAGGGTCCAGGTAAAACACCTGAGAGAACACCTGTGGCCGCACCTTCGAGACTTTACATACTCCTTCTCCGCGCGTTGTGGTGGGCCGATCGTCACCAGGTGTTCATAGCGGTGACGTTTGTGTTCGTGGCTGTTTTTGCGGCGCCCATCGTCACGTGGATGCTCCTAGACGCCAGCCCGTCGCTACAGGACCCGGCAAAGTTCCTAGGCCAGGGTGGAGGTAAACATTTGATTTTATATATATATATGAACATTCATAAACATTCTATATCTATAAACATTCATGCTTGCTCTTTTCCCGTACGACAGAGACAAGCTATTTCGTATTTACAATTAATAATTCGTTTGGGAAGCTTTTCTATCCCACGCGTAATTCGTCGCTTGATGCCTAGTTGGTGCTACTTGATTTAGTGTAGAGCATCGTCAGGACCACTTAAGCACCCCCTAAAACAAAACAAAACAAACACAACAACCTGCCTTCTTGTCTGCGTTTGATCGAAGAAGAACTTTATTACGCTTTATTACACGGTACAATGTATGGCAAAAAAAGAAGAAGAAACAAACTTATTATCCTAATTACTAAAACAAGTATCAAACTTAATACATATGCAGATTATGAATATAAAATGAAATTGGCATCCTTATTTCTAGAACAATAAGAGCTAGCCTAAATCATTGATATTGTATTACAATCGAGTGGGGCTAATTATGAGTTTCGGCATTTTTTCTTATGACAAAGCAGTCTTTTACATATCTACCTATTTTAGCATTGTGTGAGTTATTACATCTGAATATATAATCAAATCTGTCTGTAGCATTGAGTCTCTTAAAATCTGATGTATTTGATTCGAGGAATGTGAATAACTCATTACGTGAAACATTGTACCTATTGCACATCATGACAAAGTGAAATTCATCTCCAATTTGCTTTGGACAGAATGGGCAAAACCTTTGGTCAGACTATAGATGTTATTAAATAATTGTGCAAGGAATGCGTATCATCTGTATCGGTAAGAAAGGTATCGCCATTGTAAGCCGCTTAGCTAGGTATCTTTGGTGCCCAAAATACCGAATGACATTCTACCCCCCGAATGCCATCTTTTGCAGAGTACAAACTCATCAGCATTATTACGTAATTCACGGTTCTTAGTTTCTAGGCTGTTTATGATATGACAATGTATCTTTCATTTCTTCATAGTACTAGATACAACCATACAGAAGAAACTGCACGGCCAACCCTTCGCTAGAAAGGTTGTAGTCGACGTCATCACCAGCCACGTGAAGTCCTCTGACCCTAGGAAGGCCATGGTTCTGTCCTTTCATGGCCCGAGGGGGGTGGGGAAGAACTACCTCAGCACCATGATCGCACAGGCACTGTACGCGGACGGAATGACGTCATCATGTGTCCGCGGTTACTCCGCAACTAGACACTTCAAACATCACGATCAGAAGAACGTTCGGAACTACATGGTTTGTGCGAATGTAAAGTACATTCCCACTCTCCCTCTCTCTTTCTGTTGTCTCTCTCTCTTCTCTTTTCTTATTTCTCCCACCCTCCTCTCTTTCCTCGACTCTGTCCCGTCCTCCTCCTGCATGTCCCTTCTCTTTCTAGTCCAGGAGAACAAACCTGCAAAATCATCTCGTAGCTCACCATATAAATATGATTAGCCCAGTATGATCGTAGAATGATAACTTGATGTCTCTCGATCATTTTCAGGTATATCTTGTTCTATGGTCCAGACGGGACTTCATGGTTCTAGCTATTTTACAGATGTAGTTTTAATTTTCTAGAACAATTCTGAGAATCTCCTCCGAGACTATTCTCTCTGTCTCTCTGACTCTGTTTCTCTGTCTCCCTGTCTCCCACCCTTTGTCTGTCTCCCTGTGCGTACGCCAATGAACTACAAGAAGCTGGCAACAATCTTAGCAACGTAGATATAGCGGTAAGCTTACAATGATCTCCAAGCTAATGACCACCCCGTCCATTGGTCGGAGCTCCACCCTCAAACACTCCCACACCCCCACAAAAAACACAGGAAGTGCTGCAGGATAGAGTCTCCTCTGGAAACTTTTCAGACATTTATGATTTGTTTTTCATGTCCTGGGAACGGGGGAGATTATCAGCTTGGTAACCATGACTTGCCACTATTTCGTTGCTAAGATTGTTTCCCACTTGTTTAGTTCAAATGGTTTACGCCGGGGAGGGAGGGGGAGACAGAGAGAAAAGTTACCGAGGAGATTCTTAAAATTGGCCGAGAAAATGAAAAATACTTGGGAATGCATACATGTAAAATAGCTAGAACCATGAAGTCACGTTGGAAGAACAAGATACATGAAAATGATCGGAAGACATCAACGTAGAGATAGTGGCAAGCCATGGTTACCAAGCTAATGATCTCCCCCGTCCCCAGGATATGCTCCATGAAGAGATCCCGTCCCTCGTCCGCCGCTGCCCGCGCGCTCTCATCATCTTTGACGAGATGGAGAAGATGCCTGGTCAGCTGATCGACACCATCAAACCCTTTGTGGAGGAGAGCGAGGCTGTGGACGGGGTGGACTACAGGAAGGCTATCTTCATCTTGCTCAGGTGAGACGATTTTCTTAGGTGAGATGATTTTCTCACCTGTCTACTGTTACACTAGCTTCTGAGACGTGACGAAGGAGACAAGTGACTGCAGCAACGGGTCGTAGGTGCCAGATGAGCTGTGTCGCCCCACGTCTCTGTTTAGTGTTGGATAACAGCAGCAACGGGTCGTAGATGCCAGATAACCTGTGTCGCCCCCCGTCTCTGTCCAGTGTTGGACGACAGCAGCAACGGATCGTAGGTGCTAGATAAACTGTGTCGGCCCCCGTCTCTGTTTAATGAGGCTTAATGAAACTGTTTGACTGTTAAATATGTTCTTTAACATGATGAACCCAATAGTTCAAACACCTTATCGCTGTTCTTATTGTACTTTCTCTGTGCACTTTTCCGTTCGCGCTGCTATTTTCATTTTCCCCTGCTATCCAGTTTTCTCTAAATGCTACCTTATTCCTATCCAAACAGCAATAGCGCCCAGGGACTCATAGAGGAACAGACACTACTGCTCAGGAGAGACAAGTCACTGGAGAGAGAAACTTTCAGACTGAAGGGGTTCCAGAAATTGATCCGGGATCACGCTCTGGGCGTGACGCCAGACAAGGATGGCGGTAAAACTAACGGTAATTCACCATGTCAATTTCGTTTCAGGCCTACGAAAATGCACATTTATTTTTTTACCTTAAAGATTGAATAACAATTTCTTGATTAAAAATGTAAGTACATATAAGAGAATTAGACGTCAAAGTGAATTGCATGCTTACAATTAACACAGACAGAAACGTTGTATGCGTGTTGATATCTCTTCAGCATCTGTTAGCTGATTTTTGGCTTATTTGGTTTCTTGACTTTTTGCAAATTTCGATAAAGAAAATTAAAATCGTTATGAAATTTGGCATCGATCGCGAAGAGCTTTTTGTCGTGAACAATCGATCTGTTTTGAATATAGCTATGATCTTTCTAAATTCTTTCTAGAGTAAGAAAATAATTTCCTTTTTTGTAGGGAATCTTTCTTAATTCTTAGACACAGCAAGCAAAGAGTTTCAATTTCTTATAGCGGCTGAGACGTCAACGAAGCTCCCAGAAGACGGACCGAACGTGTGCAGCAGACAGATAGAACATCCCTGTGTGGAACATTACACGCAGCCGGTTCAGAGGAGCTGTTATATCTTCTTCACTTGTACCGAGTAAGTATATTCGTCACTCGATTTTGTTCGTTATTCCTTTTTTTTAATATTTCATCCTTTTATCTATTGGTCTAACTGTCCAACTAGACATTCGGGTGTTCTGGCCAGGGTATACTGAGTGAACCCTGATAAAAGTGTAGTGCCTTCTTTTAAAAATGTCACTTTTTTTTTAAATCAAGAAGTCTTCTAGCGCACATTTCGTAGTGCATGCATCCCATGGAATCTTTTAGCGCGATAAACATCATATCAAGTATATCAATAAAAGAAGCCAAATTGAGTCATGTACATAAGAAATATGCACTAGTCACTGTGTAAGGTTTCTATCGACTGTTGGATAGGATTTTGCCAAACATTTCATGTGGGTCCATCATCGACCAATGTACATGTAAGTATGTTTGAAGTGAATCTGTGAGACTGTGTTATTTTTCAGGTACAGACAAGCGTTCAAAGAGACATCATGCCAGAAAACGCTATATGAGTGTTGTCCTGGATACAAGCAGTCTGGGTCATCTTGTGAAAGTGGTAAGTGCTCTATCTACGTTAGCATGGATAAATATATATTAAGTTACATGGAAAGTGAGTGAAAGAGTGACTGTATGTTTGAGTGAGATAATGTGTTTATGAGTGAGTGAGAGACAGCAGACGGAGACAGTTAGAGGGACACCCCACATAAATTCCCGGCAATCCCTTAAGCTTATTATCTCCATGAAAAATTGTTTCTGTTGCGTGCAGGTACAGGTCTGTGGCAGGCTGAGCTGTTGTTTGTGTTGTCTGTAGGTACAGGTCTGTGGCAGGCTGAGCTGTTGAAGCATCACCTAGTGAACTACCTGATTCCGTTCCTACCCCTGGAGAGGGAACACGTGGAGCTGTGCGTACGGGACGTGCTCAGGGAGATGGGGAAGGGGCAACATGTCAAAAATACGGTATGGAAAATAAATGTCTTAAGCCGGGTTCATATGTGTCTATACATTCGAATTTGTATGAGGTCTGTATGGAATTCTTAGCCGCTAATTCTTAGCCGGAATTCTAAGCCGGACCTCAAAATGACTGACAGTCATTCTAACCAGATGATGGTGTCTGATAGACATCGAAACGTTGAAAGTAAATACATATTGGTTGTACCCAAAGAACTTACTATATGACTTGAATATACATGCACGTGTGAAACCGGCTTTACAAAGGATTTACATTACTGATATTTGCATACGATCCCTATGACTATGAGTCATTTATTATTGACTAATCTTTACTTGTTTAACTGTTTTCCAGTTAGATGCACACGTATTGAATTGTTCTGTCGGTTCATTAAGCTGCTGAAGAAGAGTCAAAACGTCCAGAACTTGAAGTAAATTTCCATTTCTTTTCCAGTTGTATAGATTGATGGAATTGTCTTTAAACACACTGTTTAACTGGATATCTAAACTTCATGAACGTTTTCCTGACTATGTTCTAGGTCTTGATGGAGCGCATCATGTCTGAGTTCTACTTCTGGCCGGACAGAGGAGAGATTCGGTTCTCGGAGGGCGGCTGTCGTCCCGTCAGGGATGCGATAGATCTGCACACCAAGTCATGAAGACGTAGCGGGGATAATCCCCATGCAGATCCTACGATGGCATAAGATAGTACCAAACTGGCCAAGGAGTGTAGTTAGCCAAAAGGTGTCCATTTGCCTTGTAGAGCGAAGGTAGCGAACACACTCCTAAGCCGGCTTCACTCCTCTGCCAGCTTTTGGCACTATCTCATGCTACCGTAGGATCTGCTTGGAGATTAAGTGGGGTTGCGATATATCTATAGTCGGATTCACACGTGCGTATGTATTTCAAGTCCGTATGAGGTTCGTATGGAATTCTTAGCCTTTTTATCTGTATCTATATAGCCGGTATAACCGCCCTTCGGCGCGTCTACCAGGCTCCACGGGTCTATGAAAAGAAGTAGAAATTGGAGAAATATGATAATATAGCCAGATAGCATGCCAGCGGAGTTAGCTGGCCGAGGAGTATGGTTTGCAACCCAGCTAACTCCTTTGGCATGTTATCTGGCTATATTTTTCCAATCTATTATTTTTCCAGCGACCTGTGGAGCCTGGTAGAGGCTTTCATACGGACCTCATACAGACTTGCCGAATATACAATCACGTGTGAACCCACCTTATGCACACTTCATGTATCCGGGCGTTCAAGACACTCTTGAGCAGGCTAAGCCCTGATAACGGCACGTGCCTTTAAATGTGGTTTACTTTATACGAAGTATGAGGGTAACTGTTGATGTTAGAGCGTAGAACATTTGCCGGCAAATGTTGGCAACTGGATCATTATCTATGCAACAATCAGGAAACAAAACAAAGACAGGACCAAGATGTCTATTGTGGTAAATAGTGAAGTGGTCAAATTTTTAAGCTTTTTAATCTTTATATACGATCCATGACTGAATATATCCTAAATGGCGTTTTACGCCTCAATTGAAAGAAAATTCCCGTTGGTTCTGTTATAACTGTTATACTGATGTGACTGTCGATGATTAAGTATTTTAACATGTCTGGATGTTGGGCACATTGTAAGTTCAATAAGCTATTTGTTGCACGTTACAGTTGTACAATAAAAACACTCTGTCCACAAAATGAGCAGGTCTGTTTAGTCGTAACTTAGTTACGACTTACGAGTCTTAACTTATTACTGAAAGGGTCCCCTTGCTATTATCTAAAATCAACTTCTTGTCATATCTTACCAGTATCTACTTGAAACCAATCGTTTTGAATTCATATAAACTGATTTATATTGCATTATAGCTGTGAGCCAATGACTTGTACCCATAGAAAATCACATACAAGTCTCCAAAGCCACCAGGAACCAATAAGCCTTTAACAGAAAGGACTCCCCTTGTACATCCAAAAATGATTTCATCTGGTTGGAAGGATATACATTTGTGGGACAATTCTTTTACATAGTATGTACTTACTTTGCTTCCATTTCAATGTCACATTGGCTACTTATAGCGATGAGAAGCAGAACTCCAGTTAGAAGCTCTGAGGAAGGTGTCTGAGAGACATCGAAATGTATGCAAAGTAAGTACATACTGGTTGTGGAAAAGAATTCTCCTATATCACCTTATACATGTACATAGATATGGTGCATTGAACAATCCCAGAAAAAAGGCACTATAAACAAAGCTCTTAGGCAATCTGACAGGTTTTAATGCATGCGTTTCATCTACAGTAAGTCTGACATCTGTCTTACAAGAGGGACAACTTCAACAATGCTTTTGCAAGCTCTAAAGTGCTTTCTACACCCCAGTTAGAAAAAATCTTACCATGTACAACTCTTGTCTATAGTTATATGGTAAGGTATACTGAAATTTTTAATATTTTCCATGTCAGGTCCCACCTATTTCATTGCATGTGGAGGATTTCTGAGCAATACATTTTTGTCAAACATCAGTTGCCAGTACAAGCCTGAACTTCAGAGTGATACAACAGTTTTTCTCCACATCTACACGTGTGGCGGCGAAATGTAATATTCAAATCTCAGACATTGCTTTAAGCAAGAAACGTTCAGCTTCATCGGTGAAAATACATTTGAACATGCTACTTACATGTAGATTTCATCAAACGCTTACTTCTACAGCTGCTGTGTGTGTCCACCAAAGTTACACCTCATGAAAAATTTACAATTTTCTTTTTACTTCCCTCGATCCCACCAAACTATCACTATAAACAGACTCCTCCTATATCTGTGTTAACGACTGAGGTCCTCGTAAACTTTGATTTCTGAAAGCTGATTCCTCGTGCAATCAGCTTCAAACAAGTCACAACAGTTTCCAACAAGGGTTTAAATTCAGGAATCTTGCACAAATGACGCACATTTTCAACTAAGGCCATGCCAACAAAATTAAATGTTTCCTAGACACCATAAAGCAAAAAGTTTAATGAAAAGTTAAACATACTTGTTTCAAAGGACTCAGTGGTTCGTTATATGTACGTACACGCTTCATCTTAGCATTTTTCACCTTTTAAATTCCAAGAAACACACAATGTTGTTGGCATAGCCTGAAGTAAAAATGTACATTTTCTGTACAAAGACTCCTACGAAACATCTTTCCTACATGAATTCAACCTTGAAAAGTTTCATCAGGTTGGCAAATTCCAGGACAATAAGGTTCTTTGTGCAAAACCAGGTAGATACCGAAACATCAGTCAGGTATCAACTCCTTGCTTGGGTACAAAGAACTAAACATTGTCATCCTAGAAGGGTCCGAGTTTAGGAATTATTTTAAATCTTACAAGAGTAATGCACATTCTTGAAGTAGTTGAACTCTGATAGCCAACACAAAAATTGAACTCACCCAACTTTTCCCCTGAACAGTGTTTGCAAATTTTTGACTGAACAGCTCCAGTCTTTGTTGTAGACAAAGACTGGAGCTGTTCAGTTGAAAAGTTGGGTGAGCCCAATATTTGTGCTGGAAATTACACTTCAACTACTTCAAGAATGACTTCTACCAACACAGATGAACTTCAGTCAAGTAATGCACATTTTCGCGTACAAATGAAAAAAAAAGCCAGCGTCTCCACATCTAACTGGTGTCCATGGTCTCTATGCTGGAGGAGCTGGCGTCCTTTTGGATACTATCGAACATGGTGGCCATCTCGGGACTGGCGCGGATCTGAGACAGAAAGTCCATCATCAGGGGGCTCTTGTCCGCATCGGGGATGGCTAGCAGGGCGGCGACGGCGCGCATGGCGGACCGCTTCAGCTCGTCCTGCTTCTCGAACTCCTGCTTGACGGAGTTGGCCTTGACCTTGGTGGTGCAGGTCGCGCGGAGGGGCTCGATGAGCCGGTCAAGCCGCTGCAGTACCGCATGGGGACACAAGGTGGATAACCGCACCTGGAAGGGAATACAGTTTCCTTTACACAAAAAACTTTCATATTTCTATGCTTCACACTATTACAGTCTATGTCTATAAACGTCTATTTCTATTGTTCTAGATTATAGTCATGTACACAACAAAGGCATCTAACTCATGGAAATCACAGAACTCTTAATGGAGTAAAGAAAACAACTGATGGAAATCACCGAACTCTTGATATAGTAAAGAAATAAAAAATGATGGAAATCACAGAAGACTTAATTGCAGAAGGCTATAGTATTGGGCTGTGTGCTGAGAAAGAATTTTTCTTCAATTGATGATATGTGAAACACATTTTTTAAAGAGATGTTTTGAAGAAAACTGACCAGCATGAGATAAGTGAGCATCTTGATGTCGTAATGGTCCTTCAGTCCATCTTCCACATGATTCAGGAACTCAAAAATGTCCAGCCGGTCCAAACAGGAGTCCAGCAGGGTGTACATGCACTCAAACGCTGCTTTCCTGGAGAAAAAACAGCAAAGATCTTACACTATAATACATGTAATGGAACGCACTTAGATTTACCTATTCCATAAACTTGAAGAAGTAGTGATAGTGGTTGTACTTCATACCTGATAGAGAAAAGCACTGTTTGAGAATACAAAATGTATTAGAGCTAATACACACTTCCCTACTCATCTGGGTGGCAGATCAATATTTTCCATGTACTGTACTGCCATCATGTCCAACTCCTACATGTGTATCCCCCTACGTACTATCCCAGTTCAATATATTTGTATATTAAACATCACTCATGTGTGACTCTGCTATAACTGCTATAACATACCGGGTATAATGTTATCGATAATACTTTGTTGTTTAATAGTTGTTGTTACACATTGTTCCTTGTACTAATGTCCAGTAATAAAGTCTATTCATACCTAATGTCCAGTCCATCGTCCACCGTGTGCTTGAAGGGCCCCATCTCCACCTCCCTGATCAACTCCTTACGCACCTTCGTCTCGTTGTACAGGTGGGGCAGGACATGGTCCAACAGGTCACGGATCAGAGACGGCTTGTTGTGAGCTGTATGCAAAAGAGAGAGGCATCTTCAGAAGCTGCTTCTTAAAGCTGTTCTCCCTCTGTTATGCTGAAATACTGAATAAAGTGTAAAAAAAAAAGTTCTCCCTCTGTTTCTGATAAGGATTTAGCAGCTTGAAGGGATTCTCTTCCTTTTCGAGTACAATGAATGGATGAGCACCTTTGAACAAGCTATATCAAAGATTCTTCCTGAGCTTAACAATGTTACCGATAAGTCGTCGAGTATGCAAATGATGTGCTAAACAAAAATTGTAGTCATTATAGGAAACATATTCAAATGACACATGTCAAATAAAGTATTCACGTATCCAAGTATGTCCCACCTGCTGAGTTGAAGGCGACCAGCGATACCCTTCTCACGTTCAGGTCAGGGTCCTGCAGCGTCTTCAGGAAGTCTCCGATGCAGCCCCTCAGCAGCGAGTCGATGGACTGCGGCTGGTCCGATATGGTGAACTTGATCGCCGTGACGACCGTGGAACGCGTGTAACCCGACCCCGAGTCCAGGTACCCCTTCAGCTTGGGGAGCAGCGCGACCGGATCCATGAGCGTGAGCTTCCCGAGGCATTCCGCCACCACATTCCGCGTGCCCTCCTCCGCGCACTCGCAGTGCTTGAACAGCATCGACCAGATGTTGCCGATGAAGGGCTTGAGCGCCTCGACGCCCGACGGGCTCGTAGCCTGGCAGGAGAGGATCTCCTTCAGGGAGTGGAGGAGGAGGTACTGCCGCCGCGGCTGGCCCTCGATCTCTTGTAGAACGAAGGGGAGATACTTCGGCAGGTTGCCGATGCTAACGTTACCTAGAGCGTACGAGGCAGCTGACTTAACTTCCTCGCTGTGGGAGGAAAACGAGTCCAGTATCACGCCCATCAGCTCCGATTGGTTGCTTAGATCGACGTGCTTTCCGATCTCGCCGAGCGCGAGAAGGGAGAATAAGTGGATCGAGTCCGTGGATTTGGGGTTCTTGACGTCGTTGACGAACTGGTTCACGACCCCGGCGCCCTCGTGAGCGCAAGTGATCGTGAGAGCGGCGACGCACTTAGCGATGGAGTGAAAGGCCTGCTTGTGAACAGCGAAGGTTGCGTTAGGGGGCTGCGTGCTGGGCGTGGGGCTGTATATGGGGGTTGTCAGGTACTGCAGAAGATCTCGGAAACCCATCTTTGGGGTTCCTGAGGACACCAGGGCTTGGAAAAAGTCAAGCATCGCCGTCAGCGCAGCACCTGAAAATGTATTTGAGCCAAAAAATCAGGAGTCAGAAAACATGAAAAAGAACTAAAGCTAAAAGTTCTACATTTCTGTTTTCTATAATATGTGATTCATGACATAGAGTCTGTATTTCTTCAGCAATAGGCTTCTACAAATTCCAGGCGTGCATTTCAAGATTGGAAAGAAGCATCTCCTATTACATTTGGAACTAGCTTAAATGTACATCCAGCTACAAAAGGAAGGGCTCTAGGACTGCATCTTTAAAATTCAGAAAAAAATTAATTCAACCAACATATCTTTCCCTTCTCTCTGCTGCTTAGCACCAGAATAAACAAAAGTTAGTTCCTTACACGGCTAGAAATTCATTTTTGGGACTGGTGCACTGGAGCACCCAACCTAGGAAATTAGGTGCACCAAAAAAATTTGGGGTGCACCACATTTTATTATCTTTTTAACACAATGTCATAGATGTCAAGAATATGTTGTTTACTTGTATACTCGTCTGACATCTTAAGATACATAATCCTATGAAATATTTGGGTGCATCTGTGCACCCACGGAAAAAAAATTGGTGCACAAGTCCAATTTTGGGTGCACCTGGGTACCCAGCATATCGAGCCCTGCTTACAGCTACCATAGCAGGCTAAGATTAGTAACAACTTGAGTTTTATAAGACAGGGTTTATATCACAACCTTGTAGCAGCGGTGATCGCACCAACACGAACAGCTCGGGGAGGATGGACTCTCCGATCTTGGCGAGGGATGACCTATGAACCCGTGACATGGAGGTCAGCAGGTTGATGGTGAGCTGGGACACGTGAAGGTCGTTCTCGCTGATGAGCGGTGGAACCTGGGGGAAAATTAAGGTGATGAAGGTTACACATCAATGTAAAATGTTACTACTTATAAATAAAAAAATAAAGCTTCTGGTAAAATTCCTTTCCCCCTCTAAGAGTTGGGCATTTCAGATAGCATCCACTTTCTTTTGTCAGTGACTGAGAACATTTATCTATTTTGTGTTAGGTACTGAAGGCATTTGTTTCCATCACACTAAAATCGCTTAGTGCAGCACGACATACTGATGAACTTGGGTTTAATTCTGTATCAAGGTAAAGATGGCAAACATTTTTCTCTGTCCCACTATTATTTTCATTAGGGCTGTACAAGTACCCTAATAAATACTTATTTATCTCTTTAGCAAGGTAAAATATATACTTCCCTTCGTTTGTTCATTTATTTGTTTACTATGATCAAGCATTACTATTTCATCCTTTGGACTAAGTCAAGTCAATTTTCTTTCTATAGATTCTGAACTTTCTCGATAAAAGTTATACATATTTTGTTCTCCCCCCCCCCCCCAGGGCCCATTGAAAAATACCTTTGAATCAGTATGTTGAAGCCATGTAAGCACTTAACGTATAGAAAAAGGAACAGAAACCTCTGCCAGAACTCCGTTGAGCATGTCCTGTGTGATGGCGTTGCCATAGTTTGTGATGAGGACGTCGAGCGTGGTGAGCGTGCTCAGCCTCAGCGCCCGGTGGTTCTTACGCAGGAACGACGCCAGGATGGGCATCGCCTCACCAAGGATGGGTCGGAGGTCAATCTTCAGTGGCGAACCTGCGGGGTGAGGTAAATGTAGCAAATGTTTTACTCTGAGTTTATAGAAAAACAAACAAACTGAAATCTCAGCCTCAGCGCCCGGTGGTTCTTACGCAAGAACGACGCCAGGATGGGTCGGAGGTCAATCTTCAAGGGCGAACCTGCAAGGTGAGGTGGCAAAATCAGGGCTTTGTCTAAAGAAAAGTATGGTGTATTGGTACAAAACCGTTTTCTTTTGTTGAACCGGTCCAGGAAAAATGGACCTGAAAAAAATCAGTAAACCGGATCTTGGACCGATCAGAAAATGAACAAATTATGTCCGCAGGCATTCAGGCGTTTGGGGCTTACTTGCCCAAGAAAATAACAACAGCAAAGTATAGAAGAGTTTCGACAGTTAAACTCCTTCGAATTTAGTATCGTTTACATGGAGGTAGGATTTTAAAACGTCAGAGGAAATCACTAAGCAGAATTCTTACAATCCTTAAATGGACCAATGTCTTGTGTATCACAAGTTTTCACAGACAATCAGGTACAGGTTCAGGTCTGGACCTGATCTTTTGGACCAGGACCAAACCTGTACCAGAATTTTCTGTACCCCTACTAAAGAAGGTTACAGGGACACTGCGCACACATGCCCTGACCATGTGCCCCCATATTCTGGGAAGCAGATCCTCTTTAAAACATAAAATTCAGATTGACCAGGGATGTCCTGGGATGGAAATTTGCTTCTTGGGGTGGACAAAAAATGTATTCATTCCGTCCCCCAAAAATGTGTTTTCATTTACTTAAATCTTGAGCTCCCAAAGAGTAGGACCAAAAAAATGTTAAGCTGGTAACAGCCCTAAATCAAACAAACAAATTGAATTAACAAACCTGCGATCATCGTGAGCGCCTTGACTGCCGTGAGACGCGTGATCTCGTTGCGGAGGCGGTCCAGGAAGATGGGGAGGCACGTCTGCAGCTCCGTAGTGAGGTTGTCGCCAAGGTTACAGATGATCTGACCCATACAGGTGATGGCACGCTCCTTCACTTCCTGGTCTATGTCTGCTGCCATCAGCCTGGAGAAAGTGGAAATGAAAGAAGGATAGTTAAAGAAAGAAAGTAAAAGTCATATCAATCCAGTTTGGCTCACTGAAGAGCTACACTGTAGTCTTCCACTGGTTGTGGCAGAGAAGACGGACACCATGTACAGTATTTACAGGTTCATTGTACCAGAGAAATTCCTCCAGCTTTCCTACAAGCACAATGAACAGTAGAGCATGGCTTACAGTCCCGCCCTAAGGACTGCAACCTTTTCCAGAGGCCAGTAACAACTGTGCTATGCTGAGGAGGGGGTCGACACAAGATACTGTTTTTCGTACATATTTTGAAACAAATGATGAGTTATGTCGTTTTGTTGTTAGGAAAAAAATGGCTATACCAGATACAATATCCATTATTATACCCTGATGTTACAATGCAAGCTACTATTGTTTTGTGAATCATCTACGTTTCCTATAAAGATTATGTAAGAAAAGACATGAACCTGTTCAGTGTTGACTTGTACAGGTCCCCGACGTACGGCCGGAAGTCGTACTGCGTGGGACTGTCCAGCGGGCGGATCACCTTCACGATGTTCTGTGTCACCAGCAGGGCTTCTGACGTGATCTTGTAGAATGGGTCGGCAACGGCATGTACCACTAGGGGGACCTGGGTGGGGAATGGAGAAAGATGATTACAATTATAAAGGCAATGAAAAAGGCAATATATGGCAAGAGTCTTCACATACCAGATTCCTTCAACATCTACTTAATTTTCATATCTTAAAAAATTGTACTTTTCATGTAAGTAAACTTATACTACTGTAAATTCATTAAATTTGTGAGCCCTTAAGTTACTGGTAGAACCAAGAGGGCAATGGATAATTTTGCAGTGTTTGACTTAACACTAACAGTTGAAACAATTCTGCTGTACAATAGTTGGGAGTGGAGAAAGGTGATTATAATTACAATTGCAATGGAAGAGGCATCATTTAAAAATAGTATTGCATAATCAATATATAGTAAGAGTATTCATGTTACAGCTATTTTCCTTAAAACATACCTAACTTTCGTACCTTAAAAAACATACCCTTAAAAAAACGTATTTTCCAGAATAGATACCTTACCTGACTTAGGATTTATTTCTTTTCATGGTAGAAATAAGAGGTTCAAAGGATATAAAAGCAGTGTTTTGACTTAACAGTTGAAACAATTCTGCTGTACTATGTATTTGTGGTGTAATGATTTCACTTCAAAAACCACAAAAAGTAAAACCCACACAAACCTTTTTTCAAGACTTTCCATGCAAATATGGATCGAGAGATCGAAATCAAAAAGCTCAACCTCATTTATACTAGGATGTGGGGTGGAAGACTTGAGGGTTAGATTGTACTAAACAAACAAACAAACAAACAAAGAAACCAACCAACCCACCAGTATTGGGATGTGTGGGTGGAAGACCTGAGGCTGCTGAATCTTCAGAAGATAACCAAACAAACTCAAAAGAGTGTATGGGGATGTTATTGTGGAAGACCTGAGGTAGGTTATGCAACATAAGATCAAAAAAGAAACCAACCCACCAGTATTGGGATGTGCGGGTGGAAGACCTGTGGCGGGTGGTGTGTCAACAGGCAGTTCAGGAACGCCAGCGTGTCGATCTTCATGTTGGAGCTGGTGTTCTTGTCGGAGAGCGAGAACTGGATCCCGGGGATCAGCGCGGGAATGTGGTCGCTCAGTGCGCCGGGAAGAACCGACACAAGCTCGGTCAGCAGAGCGAAGCACCCCTGGTAATGAACGGGATACAAATGTATCAGTGGCATGGATGATTCAAGACACTGGGCGGTCTCCAGAACCCGTCTTTCTGTCCTTGCTTGTTGAGACAGAATGTAAATTCACTCCATCTGCCCCAAAATCTGAACTTCATTACATTAAGTTGATGAGAATGATTTTCGTTAGCTTAAAATGACAGATTTAACAATGGACATCAATATCATGGGCTCCTACACAATGAGAGTGACATAAAAAAAAATCTAAAGCTGGAGACAGCAAGATTAAACTTTCAATTTCAGACAAGGAAACAACATGCAACAAGCACACTATGAACAGTGGACCATAGCTTACAGTCTTAAGAGCAATGACCCTTTACAGCAGAAAGTCTGAAAATGAAGCATTAACACAGAGATTGGGACTCTCAACTGCCTGGTCCATAGGCGAAGTCAGTAACCATAGCAACACACACTGACCTGTCTAGTCTTGATGCTCTTCTCCTTCAGCTGCCTGTGCAGAGCCTTGATGATGCTGGGGACCTGGGACTGCAACATGGCTGCGGGGGGAAACACATTTCCTCAGTTAATTTACTATAAAAACAACTTAGTCTATTAGTACATACACAAGAAAACTTACACAGGCTCTAAATAAAGAGATTGCTTTAACACAACTGTAACAGATTTTAGTAACATCAATACTTCCTAGATTCTGAGTGGTGCAGGTAAAATTTGTCTGGTGCAGGTAAGTTCATTCCCAATGTTAATGCAGAAAAAGCATTTTGAGCCCCAAAATTAGATGCCAATCGGCCAGCTCAGCAGGCTGACGGATAATCTAAGACTAGAACTGACCGATGGGCCCCTCCTCCTGGTCCATGGCATCAGGGTCGACTGTGGTGAGCGCGGCAGGTTTGGTGGACTTCAGCAGGGTGATGTAGGCGTGGAAAATGTCAGACTTCACGTTCTCCTCTCGCTCCTTGAACCTGAAACACAAAGGAAACATAACTTTCAATAGTTGAAAGTCAGGGAAACACAAATGGAGAAACACGCCCAGCAGAGAAGGAGATATCTCCTGTGTGCATCTTCCCCTTTTTCCTTCGTCAGAGGGTTCCTAATGTTTGCTTTAGAGGATAAATATCTGAAAGGTTTCCTTATCATCAATTAGAGACTGTACTTCCCATGTGTTTCTCCTGTGTTTCATGGTAATCAATCACAAATAGGAGGAGAGTATACTGCATCCCTGTGCTCTAACTTGGCACTCCTTACCCAGGGTAACAGATTCTTGATCTTCGTAAAATTCAGATTTACCAGGGGTGCTATAGTGTCTGACAGTTATTCCCTCCTGTAATCTTTAAGGCATTAGACTACCGTACAATTCTATAAATTACTCCATGGCATGACAGAATTCTAACCCAGCCAAAGACCCCACAGTTAAATGTATGCAACAGGATGCTACCCAACTTATTTCAACACATTTCTAAATGTAGTGTGCCGAGCCCCTCTACATGTAGCTCTGTACTAATGATCAGACATTTGCTACATTCTGTAACCAAACACCACAGGGTATCTGCTACTTTACCGGTAACCATGGAAACAGCTGTCTAGTCAAGGTCGTTGACCTTATTTGTTTGGAGAAGACGAGGAAACAGAGCAAAACCAATATCTTTACCTTCGTGAAGGTAAACATAACAACAAACCTGGCAATGAGAGCTGGAGACACGGTCTTGTAGAACTCTCCGACCATCTCGCGCCGGGAACCCAAGATGGCGTCCAGACACTTGGCGGAGGCGCGGCGGACCTTCCAGGACATGTCGTCATCGTCGCTGTACTCATCATCGCTCTCCCCCTCCTCATCCTCATCCTCAGCATCCATCGCATCCTGGGGGAGAAACTGGTCTTAGAACAGGACTCAAAATTATTTTGTCACTGTTTATCTTTGCAACATATAGTAAGCAGAATTCTAAGGTCTAGGAAAAACATACTGTGTTTCCTGTTTCCCTAGTTACCCTAGAAAAACATGCTGACCCTAGACTTTTTGGGCTGTGTGCAGTGGAGTCACATAGTTTCTGGTTAGAATTTTTTATTCAGCTGCTTTCTATTGAAGTAAAACACTGCTTGTCCTATCTAATGAAGGATAAATGCATCTATTATGCATAACATTTAAGTATGACATTGAATTTCAATGAAAGACACTTAGTGTCCTCATGCATTTCAGTTAACTTTCTTCAAGTAAGTAAACAAACAAACACAAAATAAGTAAAACTAGACCGCACCTCTTCGTCGCTCTCGTAGTTGTAGTTGGGATCATAGCAGATGTACTGTAGGCAGAGCGCGATGATGGTCGGCACGTGGGGCGAGACTTCCTTCGGACAGCGCCGCACAAACGACTCGAACGCCTGGATACAGTACTCACGCAGCTCGTCATCATCCTCTACCTGTGGGGGGACACAATTGTTTGTTTAGTAATTTCAGGTAGAAGTAATAATTCTAGCAGATACTATCCAGTACTGTAAATGCATTTAAGTTCGCGGGATTTAATTTCGCGGTAGCGGGTAAATGGACTTTTCGCGGTGGTTTTAATTTCGCGGTAGCACCATGTATTGTAGTCTCTTACTGTTATAGAAAAATGTTCGCGAACATTAATCCACCGCGAATATTTCTGCATTTACAGTATTATGATCACAATACTGTTACTGTGTTAGCTACTTGGACTCAGTTGGAGCAAACTGGTAATGGTCTGTGTATTCAACTACCATACTCTTTGAGTCTTTCCCAAATCTTAAGTGTTAAACAGAGAAAGCAGCACATACCATTTTAAAAGTCTTTGGTATAGCTCTGCCGGGATCAAATTCATGGCCCTTCCATGGATGAGATTTTTTAAGTGTACATGTAGGGTAAAAAGTTGTCATACAAAGGATAACCATAGAGGACTTGATTTTGACGGATTTTTTTGTCAGATGGTCATATCAACATTCATCATATTTCATCATTGTTCCACAGAATAAATGATTTATTCTACCTGGCAGAACTTGACGATGAGCGGGATGATGCGCTCCAGGTGTTCGCCCACGCGGTGCCCGGCGGCGCGGCTGATCGCGCCGGTACACTGGATGTACGTGCGAGTCGTGGACGTGGAGCTGTTCTTCCCCAGCTCCGTCAGCAGGTGGTCCATCAGCTCCATAAACAGCTGGTTATTGGAGCTTAGCACAAGGTAACCTAGGCAACAGGAACAACAATAAACAACAACATCAGCAAGGTAACCTAGGCAACAGGAACAAGCAACATAAAAGTAACATCAGCAGGACTAGTGGTCCATCAGCTCCATAAACAGCTGGTTATTGGAGCTCAGGACAAGGTAACCTAGGCAACAGGAACAAACAACAATAAACAACAACATTAGCGAGTCGTGGATGTGGAGCTGTTCTTCCCCAGCTCTGTCAGCAGGTGGTCCATCAGCTCCATAAACAGCTGGTTATTGGAGCTCAGCACAAGGTAACCTAGGCAACAGGAACAAACAACAACAATAAACAACAACATTAGCGAGTCGTGGAGGTAGAGCTGTTCTTCCCCAGCTCTGTCAGCAGGTGGTCCATCAGCTCCATAAACAGCTGGTTATTGGAGCTCAGCACAAGGTAACCTAGGCAACAGGAACAAACAAACAACAACATCAGCAAGGTAACCTAGGCAACAGGAACAAGCAACAAAAAAGCAACATCAGCAGGACTAGTGGTCCATCAGCTATATAAACAGCTGGTTATCGGAGCTCAGCACAAGGTAACCTAGGCAACAGGAACAAAAACAACAATAAACAACAACATCAGCTCCATAAACAGCTGGTTATTGGAGCTCAGGACAAGGTGACTTAGGCAACAGGAACAAAACAAACAACAGAAATTTAAAAAAAAAAACCTTCTGGTCACCTGGAGCAGGGTTTAAAGGTCACTTACAGCAATGATGGCTCTCTACCTGACAGCCAGCCTTGGGAAGGATAAAGGTTAGAGGGTAGAGGTTACTTACTGATGTCAATGATGGTTATACGTCGCTACCCTCCGAAATACAATGGCGTTTTCCCTAGAAACCGCAAGGTGGCAGTTCTTCACAGTAAAAGCAAACACAACATCCGGGCACTGACCCTCCCATCATCCTCTTTCCCGAAACTGCCCTTCTTCGAAGTGGTTTGTGGTATCGTTTTGTCTCTCGCTTCGGTGGTATTTTCCTACCTTAGCGGGACTTTTTCTGTCCTTTTTAGTTCACAGTAGGTTCTTGAGACTTCATAGTCTCTTTAGGTCGCTTTTGTGACTTTGGAACTGTTGTTTTGCATCACTATTCACCTTTTGCTGTTTTCTTTCACAGCGTTTCTTTTCAGGCTCACGTGCTAGACGGACATGTTCGAACATGCCCTGTTCTTCGTGTCTAGCGGTGATGATCAAAGTGATGATCCCAACCACGTCTACGGACCATGGTTGGAATCTGTACCCTCCTGTATCTTTGTGCAGGCAGGGAGGCGTGACCCCTCCCACTGGCTGGGTTGTCACGCCTGAGTCTTACGCAATCCTCTGTCCTTCGTGGCAGCAGGTTTTCTGCGAGCAGTACCAGTGCTTGTCCGCCGCCACTTTGTTGCCGGCAGGCCTTCTTGAAGCACCCCCGCTGTTTTCCTATTACAGCGGGGCCAGGTACTGGGGTTTTTATGACCCAATCCCCTGTTGAACACTTGTATTGGAACGTGTTCACGAAGTTTAGCCGTCTCATGACTGACTTGAGACCGGCATTAGTTCAGTCCCGTCAGTTTCACGTGGTTCACGTGCGTGGGTTTTTTCGTTTCAGACGATAAACGTTCGAGGCGCGGTTTGCGTCCTCCACGTTATAAGCCCAGTTGCCCACTGAGAACATACTCAGGGGTGTGGTACACGGAGGCCAAGGACCAGTCGGTCATGCGCCTCCTCCAGATTCGGAAATGTTTTCCGAGAATGTGGAGTACTCCGGTGCTATTACTGAACAGGTAAGTAGTCAGACTATTCTGTACTGGAGAGGCCTTTCACTTTCCTTTTAGACCTCACCAAACCTGAACACAGGGAATGTTGTTTTCCCCTGGAGTTCTGGGTTGGTTTATGAAGAAAGGCTTCACACCTGGAACGAGGATTTCCTCGCTGATAAACCGTATCTTTTGACGGTTCTCAGGTGTAGGCGGTCCCCGCCTCATCTCATAGCCGGTATTGAAAGCGAAATGGCGGTCTGTGTAACAGACTTTTTTAGCTATGCATGCCGCATAGCATGACGATTCGCTCCGGCTTAAACAATAAAGGCACTGCTTTGCAGGCCTTACAGTCCATTTTGAAGGTCATTGACCTCTGGCAACCTCATTGACTCGTTCATGAGGATGGTTTTCCTTGCGAACAGGCAAGGGCCATGAATGACAGGTAGGACCACGAATGGCCACCTGAATTTTGCGGGACATTTGAACGTTTGGGGTTTTGCCCCCATGTCACCCAAATCAGACGCTTCGTGCATGATTGGGTTAAAAATAGGTTCTAGTGTCTGGCTAACTACAGTCAAAGACACAAATGATCACCTGACCAAAGCTAGCTGTAGCTAGTTTTGGGGACTTGCTATTCCCCAGAGGATAGCAGTCCGTAAGGCACCCAAGACGCCGATCGACAGGACTGGTATAACAGTCCGTTGGCCACAGTAACGCCTAACCGTTTGGTTTTTGGGCGTGGCTGCGGGGAGAAATCCCTTTCCTTCCGTGGCTGCTACAGGCCGGAAGGGTGTAAGGGACACCGCAGTTGGTAGGCAATAAGTAATTGCCTCGCCTCTTGTGCTTGAGCACGGGTCGCTCTTTGTGTGTGGTACCTTGCTGCCCCAGCTACAAGTAGATTTGAGGGATTTCTTGTTCCCTCTTGTGGACAAACATCTGTTCAGACCCTTGGGTACTGGGCGTTGTGTTGTCAGCTCGAGATGGACCGTTGTTTCATCTCTCAAGGCGACTCCGTCTTTTTGTCCCTCCAGAGGAGGTGACAGGGCCAGAAGTATGACTTGTGGCTTGTTTTCGCTTCAGCGGAATTGGGATCTCCTCAGAGAATCCTCCAATCGGGGACCAATTTTTGGCCCCGTTTTTGGTTTTATGGTTCCAAAGAAAGATGGAACTTGGCGTCTAGTCATAGTTTCAGACCTCTGAAACAGTAGGGTGTTTTCAGAACACGTGAACTGGAGAACATCAAGGACGTGATGTCCCTCCTAAGTGGGGATGACTGGTTGGTATACCTGGACATCAAGGTTGCCTTTTTATTATCACACCAGTCACTTAGAAACTCCTGTTGTTTCTTTTCAGAAACAGTTGGGGAGTTTTTTCAAGTAAAGTGTCCCAGGGTCCTCTGGCGCTCCTAGGACATATGCGGTTTTTAAACCAGTAGTTGGTGCCATCCGATTCAAAGGGATTCGGATAGTTTTTGTCTGGATGACTTGCTGAATCAGGCTCGTCTCGGGCAAAGCGTCTCCAGTACCTGCAAACGTGTTCGTTGTATGACGCATGATGTGGGTTTCCTGATCTTTTGGGAAAGTCCCAATTGATCTCAACCCAGCAGTTATCTTCCTGGATGGAAGTAAATCATTTGTCTTCTTATGACCTTATCTCTTCCTCAAGAGAAAAAGGTGAAGGTTTACAAGACTTGTACCTTCTTGCCTCATGTGTCTCTTTGGCACTTTGCCGAAGTGATAGGGCGCATGGATGTAGCGTCAGCGGTGGTCTTACATGCAACGCTCTTTCACTGGAGCTTGTAGAATGGTCTAAACGAGGCTCTGAAAGAGACTCGTCTGTGGGACACCGAAGTTGTGTTGTCCCCAGAAGCTCCCTCGGGACTAGCTACCGGGTCAACTTGCTTGCCACGGTGGAGTAGTCGAGACTTTTGGGCGAGTCCGGTAGTTTAACTATCACAACGGACGACTCGCTTCAAGTCCGAGGAGCAGTTTTCGGTGGACGCAGGACGAGAAAACGGTTCCTCTCTTCAAGAGAGAGACACGTATTAGCGAGCTATTTTTAGAGCTCGCTACAACGTTTACTCGACCAAACCTGCTTTGCAAGCAACAGTCAAGTCCACCTCAGGCTTATACGTACGTCAGCAGTGGCGCACATATGTAGGCAAGGAAGTTGTTTTGCCAACTTCTATGCCAGACAGCCATAGCTTTGTGGTAGTGTGCCTTTTTAGGCAAGGGTTTGGTGTTTTCATCGGAACCCTTGCTGGGTCCGATTTCCGAGGCCGACATGGCGCCCGGAGTGTTTCCAAGACCAAAACCAGTGGAGTTTTTCGCCCACTCCTTTTCCGCCAAGCGTATGCTTCAGTTCTACCAAAGGTCGATCTGTTCGCATCCAGGCTGAAATACAGCTGCGTTTGGCAATCTGTGCCTAGAACCAGAGGCGTGGAAGATCGACACTTTCAGTTGCAGGGGACAACTTGAGAGTGTACGGGATTCCACCTTTCTGCCTCCTCTCGAGTTATACGTTCTTATGAGAAATTTGCCTCGATCAGGCGAAATCTATGGCCATAGCTTTGGTCATCTCAACCTTGCTTTCTGTTCCTACAGGAACTCTGGTTTGAGATCTACTGTCTTTTCCAATGGAACAAGACGGTGTTCCTCTTCCGGGTCAGAGGAAGTTCATCCTCGTTAGAGGTTACTCAGACCAACAGCCCGGATAGTGTCAGACAAGCTCTGATCACTGCGGGTTTGTCGTCTGAGGCGCGCCGGCGGCACCTGTAGCGTGTGCTGCGCCGCAAGACTGTGTTCACAGAAACAGTATCAGGCAGCCTGGAGTGCGAGACTAGGGCATTGGATCCGTCTAAGGCGACGGCCATGGAGGTCACTGATTACCTCTTGTGCCTTAATCAAGGGGGTCTTTTTTATAAGACCATAAATGTTCATGGCTCTGCGATTTTCTCAACTCGTCTGATCACAGACGGAGTCCAGTCAGAACAACACTGGTCTGACTGGAGAGCCTTTAACTCTAAGCGGGTGTATTAAGCATACACGCGTGACCCTCCAAGACTGAGGTACTTAGTCTTGGGACGTGGGTACGATTCTGAGATTCCTTCAGACTTGGGAGCCATTAGGTCCCTGAATTTGAAACAGCTCTCGCTTAAGCCAATCTTGCAATTGATGGCTTTGTAATCTGCTGACAGATGTTGGACTTTGGCGTCCTTGTATCTCATGCTGTACGAGAGTTTGTTTCCAGAGTTGTTTTGTTCTTATGGAACTAACAAATCTGATAGGCTGACTCAGCCTTACAGAGAGATCGTTGTTCGATTGCACCCAGATCTTAGAGAGATCTTGTGTGGTGAGACATATCTTACCTAAGGAGAAGTCACTCCTTTCCTAAGATCTTAGTGAGATCTTATGTGTGGTGAGGCATTTCTTACCTAAGGAGAAGTCAATCTCCTATCAGACTAAGGGGTTTCTTCTTTAAGGCTGATAACCCAGTGGTGTCGGCCTTTTGGGCCAGTTGGCTGAAAGATGTTGGATCTTTCAGGCTTTGACACCAGTCTATTCAATGCTCATCCTCACCACAGCACTGCTGCTTCTGCATCGGTGTGCAGAGGTTTTTCCTTGAAGGATTTGTGAAAGCTGACAGACTGGGTGTCAGCCAGAACTTTCTAAGTTGTTGTCGGCCAGAGGCCGAGTCCGTTTGGGCAGAGCACACTTATCAGTTTTAACTTATAAGTGGCAAGACTGTACCCTTCGGGCACTACAGTCGGTTAGCTCTGCCTTTGCATCCGGCACTTACAGCTGTAAAATTGGGGGATGAGACAGAAGCATCCTTCGATAGCAGCTGGATGACTCTGGAGGGAGGTGTGACTCTTAGAGGTCTAGTCTCCTGCTCCCATGGGGGCTTGGTGAGCCCAACAAGGTTTTAACCTTCTTGGTGAGTCTCAGTCTACCTCCTTCTCGCGGCTTTAAAGTCGCCATTGTATTTCGGAGGGTAGCGACGTATAAATGAAAGTTATCATACCTACCTGGTTAGATAACTACAGTTATACTAGCTACCCGGAGAAATACAATGTCCCACCCTCTTTATTTAGCCCGACCCAGGCTCGAGTGAGGTAGTTCGACTCGGGACGTTTCGGGAAAAGAGGATGATGGGAGGGTCAGTGCCCGGATGTTGTGTTTGCTTTTACTGTGAAGAACTGCCACCTTGCGGTTTCTAGGGAAAACGCCATTGTATTTCTCCGGGTAGCTAATATAACTGTAGTTATCTAACCAGGTAGGTATGATAACTTTCATCTCTCTTCCAGACAGGATTGGTCAGCTGGAGCAGGGGTGAGGGTTAAGGGTTAGAAGGTAGGGGCTACTTACATGTACTGATAGTGATAATGGCTCTCTTCCCGACAGCCAGCCTGGGACAGGGTTAAGGGTTAAAGGTTACTAGTACTTACTGATAGCGATGATGGCTCTCTTCTTGACTGCCAGCCTGGGACTGGTGAGCTGTGGCAGGAGGCAGGCCTGGATGGAGGGGTGGAAGCTGACCAGCAGGCTGCCGTAAGGGACAGGGTTAAAGGTTAAAGGGTAGAGGTTACTTACTGATAGCGATGATGGCTCTCTTCCTGACGGCCAGCCTGGGACTGGTCAGCTGGGGCAGCAGGCAGGCCTGGATGGAGGGGTGGAAGCTGACCAGCAGGCTGCCGAAACGGTTGAGCCAGGGATAAGGGTTGAGGGTCAAAGTTGAGAGGTTACTTACTGATAGCGATGATGGCTCTCTTCCTGACGGCCAGCCTGGGACTGGTGAGCTGTGGCAGGAGGCAGGCCTGGATGGAGGGGTGGAAGCTGACCAGCAGGCTGCCGAAGCGGCTGAGCAGGTCCCCCAGGATGTCCAGAGCCTCCAGCTGGACAGACACGTCCTCCTGCTTTGCTATGGCGCTGGTCAGCCGGCCTGGGTAGGGGAGAAGTGAAGTGTTACATGATTTTCTGAGTGGCAGCCACAAACATACAGGGGAGATATGTGAGAAATGCACATACACATACGTAATATAGGTGTGTCAGTGCAAGATTAAAAAAATCTCTATGCAGCGGGAAGGTCATGGGTTACAGCATTAACTGGAAACTCTTTTCTAAAGTAACAGTCAAAAATGTAATGTAACAACGTAAAGCAGAAAAACAGCATTCTTTTTGTCTCGAGACCTGTACCTAAACAATTTTACAGGTACAGGTAGAGGTATACAGATGCATAGGTCTTGTTATTGGGGCCGACTACTCTCCCTTCACAGCCAGGGACTGAATTGCGAGGAGCTTACAATACCTTACCTTAGAACTTACTCTTTAGATCCTCCCGCAACACTGTTGCATATGCAGGTCTAAATCGCAAGGGTCTGGAGCGGCTGCCATTCGGCGCTAATTTCGGTAACCTCAATAGACATGTGCCTAAACAGTTTTACAGGTACAGGTACAGGTAAGTGTACAAGTTTTAGGTACACTGCCCTACCTGTGATGCGTTTACAGATGGAGGCTGCCAGTGCGTTGGAGGAGGGCGGCAGCTCGCTGATTACCGTCTTCAGTCCGATGCTGGAGATGTCGCGTAACTGTTCCTTATCCGACACCATGTTAGAACACAGCGTGTCCACAATTGTCTCTACCTACGGGAGAAATGCACGTATAGGTGTGTCAGTCCAAGAATCGCCAAGATACAGAAATCTATAGACTATATACAGGTAAAGCAGTGTATTTTGACAACTGTCCCTTATCTGACACCATGTTAGAAAACAGCTTGTCAACAATTGTCTCTACCTAGACTAGGGGAGAAGTATACATAATATTGGTCTGTCAGTGCAAGATACACAAATCTCTATACAGGTGGTACAGTTTATTATGACAACTCTCCCTTATATTGGAGAAGACCATGAAGGTGCAACATTGTGTTAGTGTTAGACATGGACGGGTATATCAGTGTTAAGTCACAACATACAAAATTATATTGAATAAGTTGTGGTCTATAATAATGGTGGGAAATGTGTGTTACAGTCAGACCATGCAAAAATTACATGTTTCAGCACTATAAACCCATAAACAAAGTTCAAATTTCCTGTGTTGCATGCAAAATAAAATGTCAGCCTCTTTTCCACAGACCAAGACTTTTTTGGCTAAAAACAAAAAGCAACTTAGTAAGTTCTAAAACTGACAGCAGCATTGAACAAGCATGACCTAGAAATGTGTTTTTCCAGGTGGCTTTAAATTTCTTTTTATAAAATTCAGACTGAAAATATTGAAAGGTCACCTGATACTCTTTGACCTTGTTGACCAGTGGCCCGAGACACTTGACCGCCAGGTTCTGCACTTCTCCATTCTTGTCTTCAAGAAGCTTCAGCAGCATCTTCACCACCTGGAGACGAGGGTTTTTCATCAATCTTAAGATTAAGCTGCTGTGTTAAGCCAATTTAAAAGCTGGTGTGTTATGCCGAAGGGCGGTTACACCGGCTATATACGTAGATACAGATACAGATTTCTTTTGACAACTTAAGATGAAGATGTGCCAGCTTTCCAATAAGACTGTTGGAAGTACTCAGCCATACATGTACATTAGCCAGTCAAACTTCCTAAACCTTTGAACCTTAAGTAATCATATTGTCCCAGAAGTGGAACTGAACAAGTGACAGTGTCAATGACGAAAGATAACTTATGTTATCTGTAATGTCTGACCATTTCCAAAACCATATCCAGTTGCTTGAGTAATTGCTATTTGGCGTAGCACTGAACAAGCCCCGAAAAGCTGGCCTCCCCAAAATCCTGCTGCAGCACAGCTGAACTAGTCTGTGTAACACAGACTCTGCTGTCCAGGGCTGTATCTGGCTGGCCATATGTTGGGCTGCTATAAGCAAGTTTTAATCATGCTACAATTGAAGCACCCCTGCCTTACTTTCACTGCTAGCTTGATTCATTAACTTGGACCTTATAACAAATAAACAAATTAACAAACAAACCTTCCTCTCAGAGTCATCGTCCAGTTTAATGGAGTCCTTCTGCAGCTCTGTCATCAGGTCGTTGGTGGCCATGAACCGGAAATCCTTGTCACTGGATGTCATCTGCAAAATTTAACAAACAATCAATAAAAATTAAAATTAGAATATACACATTGTAACGTGTTATTATGTCATGTTACTATTATTGTAGGTTATTAGGAAACAAATGCACATTAAAAATCCTTGAGATACAAAAAAAGACTTTAAATTTTAATTTCAACATCTATAACTTTGCAAATATGATTGTTCATCATTACGAGTAGGCATGTGCGGCGACCTAAATTGTGGGTAATATGTTAAAGTTGAAGGCCACTGAGACATGAACAAAACATGCCTAGACATTGTTATGCAAATTAAGACAATGGTTGGGACCAGAACATTATGGGCCTCCACCTGACAATGACATGACATTCATGCATGCATACTCTGAAGAGAGAGTGTGAACAAGTTTATCATACAAATTTCTTATACACATTGTTTTTCTAAAGTCTTAATATCTTTTTTTTTCTGAATCAACATAATGGGAAACCAAAGTGTGAAGATAAGATATAACAATAATTTATATGTGTAACTTCAGACTGAAGTAAAGGAAAACTTGTGCAAATATTGCACAAAAACACATGTCTACATGCTGCCATAAATACATAACACTAGCCCTGACATTGGCAGCCAGTCAACACACATCTACCGTTTTATTAGATCATGTTGCAGCCGCCGCCCCCCTCCCCACATGCCAGTAATGTTTTGTATGCAGCCATGATCATGCACTAAAAACTGTTGTATCATCATTTCTGTCAAATGCTGTTTTTAATTTGAAGCCAATGCTTGAGAATTCAAGTTCAAACATATAGTCTTAACTACTTAATTTATTGAGTGGGATTGATATTCAATTCGCATAGAACAGAAAGAATATCGGTCAGGTTTTGGGGCATGCAGTGCAGCTGCAGTGTTGTAAAAAAAATTGTGTCACCGGTCCGCACGGATGTTTATACTCACTTTCTCCAGCAAGCTGGAGATATGGTAGGAAACGCTCGCCATGGTGAGATCCTAGAGAGTCCTAGAAAGCCGAAAAGCTGGCAGCTACGTCTGGAAGCGGGCTGTTTCTGACAGGAAAACGTCTGGAAATTTGTTGTTCACAGTTTTCACGTCCCCTCCATGCACCCACCCCAGTCAGCATGGAGCGGATCACGTGATCTAGGTCAGCATAATGTGGCCAGAAAATCTGATAAAACTTAACAGATAGGTAAAATTTGCTCACAAACTTTGTCACAAACATATTGTAGAACATTTTACATCCCTCTACATGTTCTAAACCTGTCAAAATATCGCTAAAATCGCTATTTTCTAAAGTCTCGTGGCTGACCTGGAACGAGAGTTGTTGGCGAGACTTCAGGCGAGACTTGTAGAAAGTGCGGAAGTCGCGGGAAGATTTGACACAAGCGGCGTTTTGAGGACATTTTCTGCGGTTTTGGGACTCAATGGTGAGTTTTATACATTTCAAGGATAAAGCAATATTGTACTTATTTGATACAGATATGAAAATGTGAAGAGAATTTTGGTAGGGTCAAGAAATCTGAATGTTTGGGTTCGAATGACCAAGAGGAGGGGGGCACTGAACGTCTGCTATGTGTGAACTCTTTTGTACATCAGATTTTAGGAGAATCTCCACCCTTGTTATCTTCTCTTCCAGGCTGTCACATTACACACAGATGTGGGCGACATTAAGATAGAACTGTTTTGCGAGCAGAGCCCGAAATCATGTGAGGTAAACTGTCTTCTTTTGTTTTTCTGAAACATTTTTATGTGAGTGAAATCAAAGAGCTTTCAAAAGCTCCTTGGTGAAATCAAGGTAGCGTTACATGTACATTTTGATATACACTGTAATGTAATTTTTAACAGCGACAACAATTTTTAAAACCTCCTTGGTATGACAAAAGTAAAATAATCTATGCATCATAACTGAGCAATAAGACATGTTTCAAAGGAAGAAACTTCAGGATAAAGAAAGGAATATGTTTAACATGCTTGCACACTTTCCCTCCCATTTTTCTCCAGAATTTCTTGGCTCTTGCTGCAAGTGACTACTACAAAGGTGTCGTCTTTCACAGGTGAGTTGGACAGATCACGCTAAAGGACACATTCACTTTTACCCAGTGCTGAATATCTGTACACAGTACAGCCAGTATGACCACCCTTTAATGCAACACACCAGCTTCTGCATCTGTAGACTGTGTAGCCAACTACCCTTCAGTGTGAACAGCTTCTGTATCTGTAACATAGCTGGTAGCCACCCTTTGGTGTAACACACCAGCTTCTGTATCTGTATCTTTATAGCTGGTATAGCCACTGTGGCATTACAAAGTTAATCTTTGAGTTTGATGATATGATGTTCGTGAAATTTCTCTTCCCAGAAACATCAAAGGGTTCATGGTCCAGACAGGAGACCCCACCGGGACAGGGAAGGGGGGAAGCAGCATCTACGGAGGCAAGTTTGAAGATGAGATCAACGACACGTTAAAGGTAATGAAACAGAACATATCTGTATCTGTATAGCCGGTATAACCGCCCTTCGGCGTAACACACCAGCTTCGCAGGCACGCAGTGCAGCAGCAGCTGGTTATATTACACTGAACGATCTGTCACACCTAACTTTTGCACATCTATCTGCAAGTGTTCTTTAAAACTATCCAGAAAAGATGCCCCTACATATGTTCAAAACAGAACAAGAAACAAACATCTGGAACGTCACAGACATATGATAGCTCATTTGGAACCTCCAGTCCAGTTGTACCATGTCCCTGTTGAAAGTGCTACTAGTACATTGCCACATATTACTGATGTTTCAAATATTGTGTGATTTGAAAGAGAATAATTATCTTAAGTAGAGTACTAGTAGATCTAGTATCTTAGTTAGATAGGAGTTTCCTCCCATTGGAACCATTCCTTACACGTGTACCTGTATGTGTTGTTATATCTTTTCTTCTGCCAAAGCAAATATAAACAGACATCTGACAATACAAAATACTGTAAATGCATTTAAGTTCGCGGGGATTTGATTTCGCAGTAGCAGGAAAGAGGACTTTTTGCGGTGGTTTTAAGTTCGCGGTAGCACCATCCATTACTGCCATAGAAAAATGTTTGCGGTGGTTATTAATTCTCGGTGAAGCGGCCACCGCGAAAACCGCAGACATTAATCGACCGCGAAAGTTTCTGCATTTACGGTATTGATCTTGATGGAGACAATACAAAATATTGATCTTAGTGTCCATCATATTTGCTAAGTGTGAAAACAACATACATGTAGTTTGCATCAGTTCCAGTTCTGGTCAGGCTGAATCTGATTTTGTTTGTTTTTCTCCCACCAGCACAACGTCCGTGGGGTGGTTTCCATGGCGAACAGCGGGCCCAACACCAACGCTTCTCAGTTCTTCATTACGTACGCCAAACAGCCACATCTCGACATGAAATACACCATCTTCGGAAAGTATGAAATTATTACATTTCAAGATGAACTTAGCAATAAGTGGCGATCCTCCCAAGCATGTTGCATCTTAGTTTGGTGCACAATACTAGTAATCTATCTATTTCATATGTTGAACTGTCAAACTTAGAATGTCTTCTTCTTTTGGTTACCTAGAAGAAAAATAATGCCTTGTTTATGGCAAAGTGTGTCCAGTGTCAATGTGATCTTTATCTCACAGATTTACTTTCAAGTTTCATAGTATATTAATCTGAATAGATCCATCTGAATACTATTTGCTAAAAATATTACCAAGCCATCAGTGAGACTCAATGGTAACTAAAGTGATGGTACCTTATAGTTTATCTGAGGGCAAATACTAGTAAGTATACTGAAAAGGAATATGTGTATTGAGCTGATTTTTCCTTGTTTTTTGTCTTGCAGCACCCAGCCTATATTCAACTGTCTTAATGTGATGTAGTCTAAGATATCCCTGCTTCCTTTCCCCAGAGTAATTGACGGCCTGGACACCCTGGATGAGTTGGAGAAACTGCCGGTGGAGGAGAGAACGTACAGACCACTGTCTGACGTCAGAGTATCCGACATCACCATCCATGCCAACCCCTTTGCTGACTAGTGGAACGGTCCAGTTTATACCTACAAGCTTCAAGTTCAACTTCAGACGGCACCCTCTTTTTTTAGATATGTATGGTCAGAAACTGTGAATTCTGATAAGGCCAGGCTGTCACCAACTGAAAATGCTTACAAATGAGGCATTCATTCTTATCCTGTACAAGGATTTGCAAAAAAAAGGACTATTAATACAGGAGTCCTTAACAACTTGCAAAGTCTCTAGAAGATCATACTTTTCATCAGGCTATTCATTTAGACTTTAGACACAACTGTAATTTTCAACACTATTCCATGGACATGTATTGTATATAATGTAGGTGTTGTATGTCATTAGATGTACAAAATTTAATGTATTTTTATGTACTAGTTCAGGATATGATGTGTGTTAAAGAGATGGGAGATTGAAACCAGTTAGAAGAACAACAGTAGAGACAAAGAGACAACAATAGCCTACATGTAAAGTAAACTTTATTCCATGCCAAATGTACTGGTGATGGTACATGACTAAGATTGAGACTGTGCTCTTAGCATATTTACTATCTTATGCATATACATTGTACTCTTTTGGTACTTTCAGGCTGAGTTTAACTCATATCTAGACTTTTTCTTCTTCAAATTCAACATAATGTACACAAAATCTTTGCTTTTAAAAAGTAAATATCAATCGATAATCATGGTTGGAAGTTAACTTAAAATAGATTTTTGTCAAAAGCACCAAAATAGGAATGACTGTAGAGAGACCTTAGCAGCAATCTTGCTTTGCCGATTTCTAAAAATAGTTTCTTACTGTACCATGTCTTTTAGAATAAATCTTTGTAATTCACACATGCTTGTATACAGGCTTGTTACACTTTTTCATATACTTGTTTATATCATAGTTACATATGGCAGGTATCTTTCTTACTATACTTGAATGTACATGTTCCTTATTATCTAGGCCCCCATTCCACTAGGCGGTGATTATGAAAGAACCAAAATTGTATTTGTGTGACTCTTGCTTTTTATGATTGGAGTATGAAGTAGGGTCAATGATGCAATAGTATGACTTAAAGACAACAAACATCAATGAAATTAGACATCCAGGTAATGAGATACAACAAAAAGCAGTTACTCCAGCAACTGGATGGGATTTCCAAAATCATATCGAGTTGCTAGAGTAACTGCTTTTTAAAAATTTAAGCGACCTGTCGCCAAGGCCAAATAGCCATTGCTCAGCCGTCGCTGACTGCTCTAGCTGACTAGTGGAATGGGTGTGTTTCATCTTACTATCCTCCTGAAGTGTTACTCCCAACCCTACAACCCCATCCTGGCAATGGATACTATCTGTCTCAGTGTCTATATAACTGGCATATCTGCCCTATATAGCCGATATAACTGCTCTTCCATGTATCATGCAAGCTTCTATATCTGTATTAGTTAAAAGTCTATTTTTCTGCATAACATACCAGCTTCTGTATCTGTCTTGTGTAACTGGTAAAATGCCAATCTTTGTAGGCACACTGCATAATGCTATTGCTTTATTTTCACTGTTACAGCTTCTCTATACTTCTATTTCTTTATATCAGCATCACTTCCGGTCTTTTTGTTTTTTAACATCACTTTATAATGGTGAATCAAGTTCTTTAACCTTAACATGGATACTGCACACAGTCCTCAGGAGGGTATATAATATATTAGGGATGACTCCATGTTCAAAGAGTCCGTGAAAAGACATATCGACTGAGTCCAAATAAAGAATTCATGTAGATGGGTCAAGTACTGCAGTATTTGAAAGCTTTTCTCCTGTAATCTTACTGCTTTCTTTTGTACAGTCAAACATGGTCACTCTCAATAACAACTCAAGGGATTGAAGAAAAACCGTTATAACTTAGTCTGTTACAGGAATGGTTCAACTTGTTTCTGTACCTTTATCGCCAGTATAAACGCCCTTTGGTGTATAGCACCAGCTTGTTTACCTCTTGACAAAAGTGTTCTATCTAATGTGTAAATTGAATAAGCCTGTTTTAACAGCTTTATGACTGAAGGTGGTTGGTTTGACTTATAGATTTCACTGTCTTCTGTAATATCAAAAACTCTCCCTCCCTATTGCACATTTCTATGTATCCTTATCCAGGCACACATGTACTGTTCATCATCAACCAGCAGATCAAATTGGTTGCTTGTGGCACAGCCTCTTCCTGCTCCTCTTTCTCCATTTTCTGACGGATCACCTAGTTTAGAACAGGCACAGGTGTCTCAGTCATCATCAGCTAGCAGATCAAATGGGTTGCTCGTAGCAACCGTCTCCTCCCTCTCCTCCTCCTGCTCTTCCTCCCTCCTGCTCCTGGTTGGTTCCTTCTCTCCATCCTCCTCCTCAGAGCTGGAGAAGTCGGAGCTGGATCCCTCCTCCACCACTCCTCCCCTGCACCTGTCCTGCAGTGCGGAGATCTCGCTCGTCTCAGGGTGGGCCTCCCAGTCTCCTGCAGCACAACATGTCAGTCAATCATTAGATTGCTCATATCTAAGTTATGTTGGTTTATGATGAAGTATGTGACTAGCGGTAAAGTAATGTATACGTATCGATATTAAAAAAGACTCACAGTTACTGCAGTTCACTGTACATTTATATTGTACAATGTAAATACACACAAGAACAAACATAATGCAGCACACAGTCAAGCTTGTCTTTTTAATATTGCTTGATATTGCCATACTTTGCCAATTACATATATGTTTCATAAATACCGTTTAACATTTTATAATGACTTGCTACCATCAACAATCAGTACAATATCAGAGGGAAAGAAAGACATTTTGTAATTTCTAATACCATTGCCACAACAGTTTGAGCTTTGAAATGAGGTTCGATACTCGCCTCGATGTTGCGCCCTAAGGAGAGGCATTATACACCACTTTCCTTGATAGTGCTCAGTGAAGCCCACTGAGTCTTTGGGCCAATCTGTCAAAATTGGGCCAAAAAACACACAAATTTGGTGCGCCAATGTGCAAAAATCTGCACACTTGCCACTTAGAGGCTTGTAGTAGCATTATACTACTGCTGGGATCCCTGACACAGGGGTAGACTGCTGTCAGCATACTGTATTTTTCTCTTAATACCCTTAAGAGAGTACCAATATGAGCCTTACTTTGGTTTCTGGTGTACCCAGGAGGTCTCATGCACATACAGATGCGGCCCTCCAGAGCCATGCGCAGGATGCTGTTCGCTGCCCGGTACACGTCTGTACGCGCCGTCTTCGCTGTATGGAACCCTCGCTTCTCTGCCCAGGCTGCAAGAAAAGGGAAAACAATCCAAGAAAAATGTAATCAAAATTAGATCAATCTTCTTGAAAGTGAAAAAAAAGGAAAGAAAAATGTCTCCATTCAGTTGCAGAAATATTTCCTGTTGCTTGTTACATGGAAGACGGATGGATGTACAGTATATACAATACATTTTGTATATGCAAAAGTTTCATTGAGTAGGTGAATGACAGACAGGCTAGCTCTCTTCATCAAGCACAAAGTGTAGTGGACCACAGCATATTGTCCTATCCTAATACCTGCAACCCCTTACAGTAGCAAGCAAAGCAAGTTAAGAGAGTGGTATCGGTACTCAAACCAGGATTGGAACTCACAATCTCCTGGTCCAAAGGCAGCATTTCTAAAGACTAGGATGATATTATCTGTCATGCTTAAAACATGATTCTGGTAGAAGACACTACAGTTGTGTATAACTCCCCACCATCACAGATGTCCTAGGCACACCACTGCTCCTGCCTGGCGCCCTGCAGCTGGGTGAGTTTGTTTTGGTCATTTCTTTTTACTTCTCTGCTTTAAGAGAGTCTTGAAGTAAAAGAAATGACCTAAACATACAGACATGGACTATGAGCACTGATCATGAGCATTTGCTCTACCAATGTTTGTACCATGTACATGTAGTGATATATGTTGACAGTTTTATTTAGACTTGATGTAATCTGTATCTCTGTTATATTCTATCTGACCCTTACCTCCCTGATGACCTCAATGAAAAGTGGCCGATTTGAGCTTCTCATGAACAAATTAAGGTTAAAACAAACATTAAATTGTATATAAAATGACATGCTAGACCCAACATGTTGATCTATTCATACCTATAGATATCCATATAAGCCTGTTAGTTGTTATGGACCTTACGAAAGTCGCTGTACTTTTGTTGTGTCAATTAAGATTTCATTATAACTCCCCACCATCACAGATGTCCCAGGCACACCACTGCTCCTGTCTGGCCCCCTGTGGCTGGGTGGGGTCGTTGTCAGGGTGACGCAGGTTCAGCAGGCGTACCACGGGCACCCTGGCCGCCAGGTATCCCACCGACGTGTACGGCTCCTGCAGCTGGGGCAGTGGGTAGGTGCCAGACAACACCTGAACATAGGGGGGAGACCTTAGGTCAGTAAACCTTAAGGAATTGTCCATTGTTAGATTACCATTTAGCAGTCACATTTTAGATGAACCATGAACTATAACCCTTGACTTTATAATTATATCCTCATGACCTGTAAATGCTTGTGTGTGAGTGAAGGGAATATAATCCCCAACAAGACAAACAGCTGAGTGTTCAAATCTTGGCCTTTAATCTCTGACCTGTTATATGACCTGAACATATAATTCTGACATGCAAATGGTTATGACCCATAACCCCTGACCTGTGAGTGAAGGGAAGATGAGTCCAGGTGAGTCACACAGCCGTACATGCCCCGAACCTTACTAACCTGTAATAACCTATGACATCTAACCCCTGACCTGTAGCTGTTTGTCTGTGAGTGAAAGGAAGATAAGTCCAGGTGAGTCACATAACCTGACCACTATAACCTATGACCTGTAACCTGTAATAACCCATGACATGTAACCCCTGACCTGTAGCTGCTTGTCTGTGAGTGAAGGGAAGATGAGTCCAGGTGAGTCACACAGCCTGACCTGTAAATCTATAACCTATGACCTGTAACCCCTGACCTGTAGCTGCTTGTCAGTGAGTGAAGGGAAGATGAGTCCAGGTGAGTCACACAGCTTTACAGTCGGGGTGAGGAAGATGGTCTGGAAGTGCTTGGTGTGGCCGGGGGTGCGGGAGGTACTCACAACCTGGACAGGGGGACAGATGTTATGGCAGGCCACACAATATTGATGGTACAAATGATACCCAGACTTGCATTGATGACAGGATATTTAAAGAAAGGCACTACTATGACATGGCAATGATACATGTATGTGACATTGCTTGAACACAGTCACTCAGTTGTTGTACCAAAAGAGTGCCTTTATAACATAGGAAGTTGATGTATGTACAGTTATAGAGCAACCAATCACAGAATGTAAGGACGTGTTGCAGCTGTATAAAGCTGAATGTTAAAATTCCTCACCTTTGACCCCACCAGTCCATTCATCAATGAGGACTTGCCCACATTCGGGTGTCCTGGAAAGGAGGGGGAGGGGGGCATGTTAAACATTAATTTTGTTCAAATAAAAAGAAACAAAACAATGAGTTAGCAGTAGAAAGTTATGCATACAGTCATCTTCTTATCACTGATTTTTTTTAAAGAAAAAACATGCAAAGAAAACATTAGTCTAAGTCATCCCCACATCTTTTGGTGCATAATATAGAGCAGCTTTTGTACAGGCCTTGTGCCACACAGGTATCGGTGTGTTCAAATATCACATACTTGCACGTGTACTCTTTCTCATGAGAGCTGACTGCCAAGCAGAGAAAGCAGTATGCACAATTCTAATTATTGTTATGACAGCTAAAAGGTGCAGACCCCTTAGACTGGTCTGTTGGTGGCAATTGAACCCCACTGTTACAAATTGGCCAAGGTTTGAACCCCAAACCTTTGGAATGGAAGACTCTTTCCCTAGGCCATTGCACAGAGCAAAGAACACAAGATAAAGTAAAATGCAATTCTGTATCCACAGACAGGCAACATCACAACAGCAATGACATGAGCTCACCCACACATCCTATAGTCAGTACCCCATCCCGGAACTGCAGGTAGGGGGAGCTGCTGTCCTGCTCAGTCTCCTCGGGTGGATTTGGCACACTGGTGTCCATGTCCTTGTCATCATCTGTCTCCCCACCAGCTTCTGTAGCTGTGATCTTCTCTGCCCAGCTCTGCAGATCAACTGTGGATGTACAAAGTAAAAAAAAGGTCTACTAGATAAAGGTCAAGGTAGTCCTATAGCCTTTTTGCCCATGGGGACAGTAGGTTGTTATAAACCTGTGTCTAGGACACAGTAGCGCAACCCTCTCCTCCCAGCCAACCGAAGTCAGGTACCATTCTTACCCCTGGGTGGAATATTGGGTAAAGTTGTGTTCAGTGCCTAATTTCCAATCATGGCACATGACAGAATTTGAACCCAGAGTCATTGGGTTCTGGGCGAAATGCTCTGCAGTTACGCGACATGACCCTAAATTTAGATGTGCAAAGTGTAAACATCTAAATTTGGCAATAATAGACCTGCATTGCAGACCAAATTAATGTTAAAATCTCTGGTTTGCTTTTCTACAGATTCTTTGGCTACAATGTATAACATATTATATAATGAGTATATACTTTGACATACCAGTCTGTTCTTACTAACAAACCAGTAAACTGACCTCTCCCATTACAGATTTTCTCACAAGCCTCCAGCAGCTCTCTGGGCCCGACAGCCTTCGTGTCACGACCTGGGCGTCGACGCTTCTTCTGTAGTACTGAGGAACGGGAGATGAAAGGATATGAAGGAGGACTGTGGAAGACTTAAAGACACAGCTTGTTTCAAGGATGACACCAGAACATGACATATCAACAAAAGATGGCAAAGTTTTCAATTAATTTCCCACAATTTTTGTACAACAACCTTGGGCACCACTCAAAGCAACATTGACAAAAATATATAAACATACACCTACTTTGATATGAGCTTCTGGCCATTGTCCAACAAAGGAGCAATGGCAGTAAGTATTAGTGAAATCCTTTGCCATACAAATTGCTTATTAAGATTTCTTAAGAGTCATGAAATGTTTCAGACCCGCTCCTGGGTCCTTCTCATCCTCAGAGTGCTCCTTGGGGAAGGAGGTGAAACAGACGACCTCCACCTGCGGGAACTTGGACTTGAAGTAGCTGCGCCAGGCCACGACCAACGCAGGGGGCGCCAGGTCGATCTTATTCAGCACCAGGACGAGAGACTTTCCCAGCTCCGTGGTAACATAGTCGTACAGAGCTGGGGAGAAGTGGAGAACCTGAAACAGAACAACAGTGTTGCTTAGTAACAACAATTCTATGGTAACAGAACAACAGTACAGGGCGCCAGGTTGATCTTATTCAGCACCAGGACAAGAGACTTGCCTAACTCCGAGGTGACATAGTCGTACAGAGCTGGGGAGAAGTGGAGAACCTGAAAACAGAACAACAGTGTTGCTTAGCAACAACAGTTCTATGGTAACAGTACAGGGGTACCAGGTCGATCTTATTCAGCACCAGAACGAGAGACTTTCCCAGCTCCGAGGTGACATAGTCGTACAGAGCTGGGGAGAAGTGGAGAACCTGGAACAGAACAACAGTTGCTTAGCAAGAACAGCTCTGTAATAACCAAAGTTCTGCTTAGCAACAGCTAGTACTGGGTGCCAGGTCGATCTTATTCAGCACCAGGACAAGAGACTTTCCCAGCTCCGAGGTAACATAGTCGTACAGAGCTGGGGAGAAGTGGAGAACCTGCAATAGAACAACAGTGTTGCTTAGCAACAAGAGTTCATTGGGTGCTAGATTGATCTATTATATCATTCACTGGGATACCGGTAAGAGACTTGCTCAGCAACCAGTTTCATGGTGACAGAACAACAAAAGTTCCCATTAAAATAGAAAACATTCATTAAGCAAAAATGGTTTGCATGGTAACACAACAACAGTTTCCATGGTAACAGACTTACCGGGTGCCTGATGTCTGTGATCAGTAGGATGATGTCAGAAATCTCCAGAACTCTCCAGAGTTGTCTCCATGTCTGTAGCAGGGAACAAATATAAAGACTGCAGTCAGCAAAGGCCTTTTTAAAACTATTTCCATACTTTAAAGAGCATGGAACTCAGAAGATTTTTATCACTGGATTACCAAAAAAAATGATAACTGACCTGTAAATTGTGTTCAAAATAACAGTTAATCCAACAGTTCAGATTAAGAAGCTATCCTGACCTCTAAATTGTTTTCAAAGTAGCTGAGTGTGTCTACAGTGCAGATATGGTAGGGCTAGGGATTAGGGGTTAAAGTTTAGAGTTTATGGTTAGAGTAAACTTACTCCTATGAATAAGAACTTTCCTGACCTCTAAGTTGTGTTCAAAGTAGCTGAGTCTATCCACAGTGTAGGTGCTGTAGATTTTCTCCAGGTAGGTCAGGAAGTAGGTCTCCTCCTTCTGTTCCAGATGACCCTTGGACTCTCTGAAGGTCCACGGTGGTCGCTTGGGCATGTCTAGGACTGGGCATGCCATGGAAGAAGAAACAAGGTCTAAGGACTCTGATCTCATCTCTTATAATATACCTTTGTCTATTTGACAGGTACTTGTTCAGAAGTAAAGAAGGTCCAGACTCTCATGCATTATAATATTTATATCTTTCAAAATTCTGCAATGATAGCGAAGTACCTCAGAAGTGCTTACCTGAACCTGGCTGGTAGATGTCTTCTATTGCAACTTCTAAGTCTGTCTACAGGTGCAAAACAAACAAGAATAGACATATCAAAAAAAATTGATAATATAAATGACATAACTAGCAACGATATAATAGAACCCTGGCTCCTGAAAGTTTACTTCAAGTCCAAAAGAGCTCTGAAACAGACTATCACTGTTTCCTTTTATCTATGAATTTAAATAAAATATCAGCAACGTTTACTCTGAAATGACCTGTGGGTCACTAACCTCTGACACCTGACTGATGACCTTTTCCCGAGCTATTTTCTTCCTCCTCTCGATTTCAGCCCGGGACTCCTTCATGAAGTGCAGCCGATATCTGTGGGGCAAAGTTTAAATAAAGGCTTTATTTTCTTTTCAACATGATGAATAACACATTTCAAGAAAAATAAAAGTTGAAATAAGGACTATCTTTAAATACACTGACCAATCTAGAATATCATCACCTTGTGAGACTAAATTTCCAGACCTTATGGACATTATCAAACATGCATCTCATTAATTAGGGCTGTCTCCAACATTTTTCCCCATCCCACTAACATGTATTTTTTGCTTGGGAGCCCATATCATCAATTTCTGTTGTTAATTCCGTCATTTTAAGCTTACATCATACATGAAAACACTCCAATTTTATGTCATGAAGTTCAAACATATGGAACAGATGCGGTGAATTTATTTCCATCCCTAGGCAAATTTCTGTCATAGGATGGAAGGACAGGTCCTTGAGATAACTCTGCATCTTATTAACAGCAACCAACAAATAATAAAGTTTAACAAACTCCCACCTGTTCGGATCATATCCCTTTTCTCCAGGCTTCAGGAAGACTGGCTGCTCATTTATTCTCCTCACATCAACCGTCTCATTACTGGGCACACTGGTGACCTCTGACTCCTGACCTTCATCATCACTGTAGGTCAGGTTCTGAACTTTGACCCCATCTGTTCTCTCTGTTGGACACGGAATCAAATATGTTTTTTCAACGTAACAGTCTTCAGGAGGCTTACGCTCTAACGTTCAAGGCATGTGTGTTATTCCGCTACCACCAAAATCACCCTGTCGAGAACTCCAAATCCTCGCAAACTATGATTTTAAACTTGGAGCAGGATGACATATGGCCGCTGTATGACCGCAATATACAGTGTTTCTGTATCTATCAAAGGGACCAAGAAATCGTGTGGCCGTGGCTGCGTTGGACAGGTGGCCGCTATTAAGTATAGACTATTTCTAAATGCTTATAAAGGTCAATGGGAAAAATCCAAGGGAACAACAAAAAGTGACCGCAATGGTCAGTTGGTGGTCGCTATGCAAAGGTGGCCGCTAACATAGGTTTGACTGTACATGATCACCATAATGAGTAAAACTAGTCAACAGAATAACAATAATTATTAGGAGTTATTGCAGAGGAATAACAAATTACTTCATACTTTCATTACTCATAATCACATGGCAATCTAAATTACAGTCAAGAAAAAATACTGAAATATAAACAACACAAAAAAATATGGAATGTACTTAATGAACGTCAATATCTCTGGCCAGATGCAGTAGAAGACACACCCCTCCCCCTTCTTGAACTTGAACATGTTCGAACACACAAACACACATTAAAACGCGCACCTTTCTTTCGCTCTCTCTTATCCCGTAGCTGTTTCTTCTTCTGTTTAGCACTAAATGGCTTCTTTCTCGGCATCGCTGCCAAAACTCACACAAACCTCAACTTACGGCGGGAAAAATAACAACTTTCTCCGGAGTTCTGGAAATGTCCATCGGGCAGCCATGTTATCCTGACCTCTAACCTCTGACCTGATATGAACCGTCATGGCGGCAGCTACAAATCAGGGTGGGTGTTTCTCGTGATATTTTGTCGTATTTGGCGCTATTGACGTCGTTTACATATTGTTTTCTACAAAGAAGTGGAAGTTGAGATCACACTTGTCATTTTTGTCTAGTATATTTCTGACGAAGCGATTCAAATTCGTAGTAAATTATTTTCTTTATATGTCGGGGAGGGAGGGCCGGCAAGCAAGCTCAGACAGCGTATCAGCTGGCAAATTTGTTTGTTCTTCAATCAAACGTCCTTGGTTTGTGATACAGCATAATCTTAGAAGCAAACAGAAAATCAAGATATGTAAGCTTTTGGTAACTGCAAGTTAATCAACTTAAATACTCGAGACAAAATGTAAACAAACCAAGAGATTTTTAAAAAATTACTTGATTTTACTCATCAAAACCAAATGTCTCAAATACTTAAATATGAATTTACCTTATATGAAGTTACCTGGATAAGTTTTGTAAACGGTCAGACGTTTCAGACAGCATCTGCTGTCTTCCATCAGTGACTGCAACTTGATGACTCAATAAAACTAAAAGACAATAAATGCACTTTGAATTGAAATGTCTGTTTAGAAACCTTTACTAGTAGTAATACACTTATACACAGGCTTTTCATTTGACATCACCTGCACCATGTTGGATTACAGCGTACGTCTGTAAACCATACGAAGATGCTATTGCTCAATTCAATTATCCACCAACATGGTCGTTAGAGGATTAAACTTATAATTAGTATGACGTCAATGAAAAGCCTGTATAGCTAGATGTCTAACCTTCATTGATGCATGTCTCCCTCTCCCACCCAGAGTCGGATCAGCCCCAGGCTGTTAACGTTTTCACCTTCAAGGATGTGAAGACCCAGCCTGATCCCTACTACACCTACCCAGAATCCCTCAGGGCAGGGAAGACTCCACTCATTATAGACAATGGTAAGATAAAAGAAGAAGTTCCTTCATAATATTAATTAAAATACGGTCAATTTTGAAGCAAAAATTTGATAATATATTGTACTCATATTAATTAACCTGACTGTTAACACTGATACGGACACAATATTATGGTACAAGTATAAGTACTAAGAAGGCGCTTTATATCAGTAAGCTTTTAAGGCTCCTTGTTCAGTTATTTTATTATTCTTGTGTCTTTTGGCTCATACTTGTGTAAGGCTGGGCAACAGGAGTCTTGTCATCTATACTATAGATCTTATATTAAAGTGGTTGCTAACCACTGGACACATTATCAAGTAAGAAGATATGATTCTTGTTTGTGTCTTTAGGCTCTTACCAGTGTAAGGCTGGCTGGGCGTCGGACAAGGAACCTCGACTCATCTTTAAGAACGTGATGGCGAAGGGGCGTGGTAAGAAGGAGACAGACGTACAGATCGGGAATGACATCAGTAACATCGAGGTGGTGAGATGGCTGCTCAAGACACAGTTTGACGGACAGGTGGTCACACATTACGACATGCAGGTGGGGATAGTGTGACTTATTTTTTTGTTATTTATTTACCTTGTCTTGGTAACCTTACATATTGTTGTTGTTGTTGTCACTTTCTCTGCTTTGCTGTGTCTGGTAATGGCCTTATGTACTTTCTCTTTGTGCTTCCTTACCTGACACTTACAAAAGTATAGGAGGAGGAGGTCAGTCTGAAGGACCACAACCTGCTAGCCGCCATGCTAGACAGAGATGCATGGTCGAACATCATTAATGACACCTCTTATAAGGATGAACTTAACTGAACTGTGCTTCCTTCTTATGTGCTCATCTCTCTCTGCTTTCTTGACTTACAGGAGCAGATGTTTGACTACCTGTTCAGTCACCTGGGTGTCAGCACTGAAGGGTGTGTGGATCATCCTGTAGTCATGACGGAGGCTGTCTGTAACCCAAACTACTGCAGACAAAGTTAGTATTGTTGTAATGTGTACATCTGTATGAGTACTTTAACCACATGCAGAAAAAAGGTAGTATAGTGTACATGGGCATCAGCACTGATCACCCTGTGGTCATGACAGAGGCTGTGTATAACTACTGCAGACAAAGTTTAAGTATTGTTGTAGTGTGTGCCTGGGCATCAGCACTGAAGGGTGTGTGGACCATCCTGTGGTCATGACAGAGACTGTCTGTAACCCCAACTACTGCAGACAAAGTTAGTATTGGTCTGGAAGATACTTGAAAGTTAAAAAATGTCACTCTGACGTTTTTACTACTACACCAGTTTCAGCCAGTGGTTACTACTATGGATGTTTACAAGGCTAAAAACCAACAAAACATTGACAGACAGTAGCCAAGATTTCATTTCTTTTTATTTTTCTTCCAATTCACATACATTTAATGATGCAAAAATTTATATTTCACGTATCCACTTAAGATTCTCCAAAAGGCTGACCTCTTTTCTAGTTTAGGAGTGATGATAACGAATTCTAGGTGAATATTTCCAAGGACTGTTGTATTTGCAAGCAGGTATGGATGAAACTCATTTGTTTAAAACATTTCCATTTCAGACATGTCAGAGCTGCTGTTTGAGTGTTACCATGTGCCCAAGGTGGCGTATGGAGTAGATGCACTGTTCAGTCTGCATCACAACAAGCCAAAAGCAGGTCAGAAATTTATTATCCTAGAACCATTGTGATTCTTTGTAGAACTAAAACATAAAAGATACATGTACAGTCTCAAAGCTCTACAAGTAACCACCTCTACAGAAGGACCACCTGGCCAATAACCACTTTTTGATGGTCCCTTAGACAAACCTATCTATGGCAACCACCTGTACATGTCCACATAGTCCAAACTCTATCAGTCCCATAAGCGGTCTCCCAGCAGTTTTGACTACTTTTATAAAAATGTAAGATAGTCCAAACACTTAAGTAATGAAATGCTTTGTCTTGATATGTAATGTCTAATCTTGATTCCAGCCTTGGACCATGCCATGTTGGTTTGTTCCGGCTTCCACACCACTCACATACTCCCCCTGGTGGCCGGCAGGCTCGATGCAGCCAACTGCAAGCGGATGAACCTGGGCGGCTGGCAGGCGACCGGTTACATGCACCGCCTGTTCCAGCTGAAGTACCCGGCACACTTCGCTGCCATCACACTCACTCGCTCAGAGGTAAGATGATACTGATTGGTTGGTTTAATATAAATTTGTTCATTGATTGATTGGTCAGATTGATTGATTGCATATATGCAGAAACTCCAGTTCAGATGTCGCCTAATCGGAAATACCATGTGAGGGAAATGCACAACTTTAAACGTTACCCTCTGCCCTCTTGAAGTTTACTCTCTGCCCCCAGCAGTACAGAACATTGCAGTAGACTACCTGGTGCAGTTATATGTACGTGGTCAGACCTGAGCTACTAACAAAGCAACATGGCATAACACTTAACTTTAATTTGCCTTTATGACTTTTACCCTTTAAACCCTTCAGGAGTTGCTATACGACCATGGCTACATCGCAGTAGACTACATGGAGGAGTTACACAGGTGGTCAGACTTGGCACAGTAGACTACCTGGTGCAGTTACAGACGTGGTCAGACCTGAGCCACTACTAAAGAAACATTGCATAACAATTAACCTCTGCCCTTATGACCTTTACCCTCTGCCCCCTGCAGGAGCTGCTATACGACCATGGCTACATCGCAGTAGACTACATGGAGGAGTTACACAGGTGGTCGGACCTGAGCTACTACCACAGGAACGTGCACAAGATCCAGCTGCCCTTCACCCCCCTCCCCACCAGCTCCGTCAGCGCAGAGGACAAGGAGAAGAGGAAGCAGCAGGCCGGCCGCAGGCTGCAGGAGATTAACGCCAAGAGGAGGGAGCAGAAGGTGAACTTTAACCTCTTAAACTCTGGCCTGCCCTTTTACTCTCATGACCTCCACACTCTGTCCTCAAGCTTAAGCTCAGTCTAAGAATGTAAAACACACTGTCAGAATCCTTTCAACTGAACTTCTGATCACAGTTCATAGTTTCACAGTTTCACAGTAATCACCTTTGACCCTTGCCCCCAGCTTGCAGCAGAGCAGGAGAAGCTGCAGCAGCTGCTCAGCATCCAGCAGCTGATAGAGGACCATGATGTATAGTATAACCTTTAACCTTTGACCCTTGCCCCCAGCTGGCAGCAGAGCAGGAGAAGCTGCAGCAGCTGCTCAGCATCCAGGAGCTGATAGAGGACCATGATGTATTGTAGTATTTAACCTCTAACCTTTGATCCTTGCCCCCAGCTGGCAGCTGAGCAGGAGAAGCTGCAGCAGCTGCTCAGCATCCAGGAGCTGATGGAAGATGATGATGATGACTCCTTCCTGAGGGCCCTGGAGGAGTGCGGCTTCTCGTCGGCCAATGAGCTGCAAGTGGCCATCAACAAGCTCAGCCTCTCCATCCAGAGGACCAAGGAGAAGATGCTGCAGCCAGATGAGGGGCAGGTGAGGAGTTCTCAAGACCTTTGATAACGTTTAGTTGTAACCTCTGCAACCATTAAACTTTGCCCCCAAGGTAAAGATACTGCATAGCCATAGAAGGGACAGGTGAGGGGTTCTGAACACCTTCGATAACCTTACTACCTTTGACACAGCAACCTTTCAACTTTGCACACAAAGAATTAGGGATACTGTCTTTTCTGTTTATCAATTTTGTCATCAACTTGTATATTTTCTCATTGCTTTAGGGAGGCCCAGGATACATATACTGTGTGTAAAGGGCGCTACAAGTTTATAATAGTGTTATAGAAATCTACAAAGGAGGTATAAAAATAAGAGACTTACAGAGAAATAAAAAAACCCTGAGACATTCCCTGATCACAGTTAACCATTAACCTTTTCTCCCCCCTCCCCAGCCCAGCCGTGCGACCCCAGAGCTGGATAAGCAGCAGCGCGCTGAGCGGGAGGCGATCGTGGGGAACCTGCGGCGACAGCGGCAGGAAATCGTGGAGACCAGGCAACAGCGCAGACAGAGGAGACAGGAGGTCGCAAAACGGAAAAGTCACGCTGCTCAGGTATGGAGAGGAGTTTTAGAGGAGACAAAAGGGCTCTAGGATTGTTCAGAAGAGTGGGGAGTGGAAGAAGGCTAGAGACATTCTGAAGCATCTCAGACTCATGCACTTTAAGGAGATCATTAAGACAAGACAAAATCAAATACAGACAGATGGGTGCCAGAAGAAAACCAGGCTCTCCAAGAAGAGAGATATTATCTAGGAAGGAAAATGGGGCAAAAAACTATGAGCTAATCTAATCTAAGTAATCTGAGAAGGGGATCTAAGAAAGGGATTTTGTAGTGCTAGGGATCCATGTTGCCCCAAACAAAGAACTGAAGGTAACAGGTTGCATGTATCATGTCCTGCTCAGGAGAGAATGAAGATCCTGACCCAGCTGGCCCAATCAGAGAGGAGAAGAGGGAAGGAGGACACCTTTGGGATGAATGAGGAAGACTGGAATGTCTACAAGGCCATCGTGAGTAACGCTCATGTCTCGAGGAAGAGTTTTCTTTAGTGGTACCAAATGTTACTTTTTTTTGTGATAGTTAGTCTTTCTGCAAACGTATGGTTGAGGGAAGCTATGAGCTGTCAATTCAACTACCAACTGTTGAATCTGAACTGTAGTTTAAAACCTTTATGGTGCCGTATACTAACCAGTAATAACATGTTGAATATTATTTTCAACATCAGCTTAAGCCTAAAAGCCATAGCTTACATCATATGTTTGTTTGTATTTTACAACGTAAGGAGACAGTGACAGTGAGCTCACATGTTTCTTTGTTTATTATAGAGTGAAGAAGGTGACAGTGACAATGAGCTAACATGTTAATTTGTTTATTACAGATTAAGAAAGGTGGCAGTGATCTAACCTGTTTGCTTGTTTGTTTGTTTATTACAGAGTAAGGAAGGTGACAGTGACAGTGAACAGGAGCAGGAGAGACTGAACCAGATCGACCAGTTGCTCAGAGAACATGACCCTGACTTTGAGAAGTAAGTTTAGAGAAAAATAACCTTTGTAACTCCCTTCAAATGGTAACTACACAGATTTTGACTGTGATTTCCAGGTAAGTTTTCTTCATTCTAAGGCATTCTATGTATTTTTTATTTAGCCACTGTTGTAATATGTTGAGAGTGGTGAATGAAAGAAATGTTTTTGTTTCATTTTCTGACGTCATCTGTGACTTTTCCAGGGACTTTGGTAATGGCCAGGACATGGATGTGACCTTTGACATTGCTGAATATTACCAGCTGCACCTCGGAGTGGAGAGATGCAGGTAGGAAGGAAAGAAAAAAAGAAATCATCATATGTACCAGTTTTTTTCTAAAGAGGGGGCACCCGCATCCGGTAACCATGTATGCTAGAGTCACTTTTCCAATCTGGCACCTAGTCGGGCAGTCTGCAGAAAAGAAAAGCATGTTTTACTTATGAAAGAAAGGTACCAAGTTGTCCTTAACATGACTGTCCTCACTCTAGGTAAAAGGTGGTTGAAGGAGAGGGATGAGCTGCACCTTCTAATATGATGTTCTAGACACGGTGGTAACCAACTGCTCTCATGACCTAAAAAAAGCTAACCTTTACATTTACCCTGTGCTGTATTCTCCAGGGTTCCAGAGTTGTTGTTCCAGCCGTCCCTGTTAGGCATGGACCAGGCAGGAGTCACGGAGACGATGGACTATGTACTGAACAAGTACCCAGCTGACGTACAGGATAAACTGGTGCAGGTAGGAGTAGTTTTCAGATTTAGCATGAAAGTTCATCTGTGTTAGTAGAGAACTTTATTGCACGACAACTGTAGAGGATGTCTGTAGTATGATCCATGTTTGTAGCTACCTTTCAACACAAATTGCTTACCTTGAATTTTCAGATTTTTTTAGATTCAAGACTTATTTATTTAATCTAGATTTAAGACTTATTTATTTACTTCTAGGTTTCAGATTTGTTTTATCCTACACTTAAGATTTGTTAACATTTTTGTAGCTACTTCAGGGCCTTTTAAGAAATGTTGGCAGTTATTGTATACATGTATTTAAGTACCGGTATGACAAGTTATGCATTGTGATGTTACCATTGTGTGATAGTCACTTTAAAGCTGGTGTTTGTAATGGGCAGAAACTCCTAAAGTGCATTGTTATAACAGCATTATTGACTGTATTTGTTCTTTTTTGTTGTTCCTACTTTTGTTTTTCCCCCAGAATGTGTTCCTGACCGGAGGTAACACCCTGTACCCAAACCTGCAGTCCAGGATGGAGAAGGAACTGCAGGCCATCAGACCATTCCAGTCCGCATTTCAAGTTTTTACCGCAAGTACGTCAACATGAATTATGAATTAGAAATGCAAGATTCAAAGGCTATCTTACGTATTTGCCATTGCCATCCTTCATTTAGGTTTTGCGTGATTTTAGAAATGATACCATTCGAAGACTGCAAGACTACAACGGCAATGAATGTTACAAAACATGAAACATCATCCATGATTGTCATTGTGTAACTGAAGGATGCTTTAACCCTAGGCAGCTGCAAAACACTATTTGTAGGCTGTTCATTTTGTAAAGGTAAAGGTAATGATCATAGTCTGTCAATCTACTATCAGCCATTAGAAAAAGCACTATACTTTGCCTCAGTGGAAGACCCCTGCTGTCATGTTAACAAATTGTTCTGTCTGATTCCTCAACAGAAAACCCAGTGTTAGATCCGTGGTACGGAGCCAAGTCCATGTCCACAGACCCCTCAAGGAGCGCTCAGATGTTTCTCACACGAGCAGAGTACCTCGAGAAGGGGACAGAATACCTAAAGGAACACCAAGCCAGCAATCTTTACATCCCAACTCCAAAGTAGATATTATACAGATCAAGAGAGCGGAATTAAAGCATAACATCCCAATAGAATTGTCTTGAAACGAACAACAAATAAACTTTTATAAGAAACATTGTCAAATGTTTATTGTTACTGTTTTATTATCCTGTCCCTGTCAAATTTGTATTGTCCTTGTCAGCAAGTCTAGTCCTTTGTAATAGTCACAGGCTAGTTTGGCAGTCCTGACTGTGCCAAACCAAGAAATGAATAGAGTTCAATCAAATCATTGTTTGCTTTGTCATCTGTCATTGTCGGAGAACTTTATTAGCATTTTTAGACTTCATGATCTGAACTATTGTTAATCAACAATGTCTAAAAACTTAAAAAAACAAAAAACTAAAAACAAAGTATTAGCTATGATATAAATGACCTCCAGGCTTTGCCAGTATCCATTATTCCCTGGTATTCAGACATTTTGAAGCAAAGATGTATGAAAAGGTTAGAAGGAAAGGGCTCAGAAGAAAACTTTTATATGACTTTCTTAAGGTGCAAACTTTCACCTCAGTCAGTTTTCATTTTTCGACCTTCCAGTTCAGAATTATTTTATAAAATCTGATATCCAAGGGACCTTGCACTATAACAGTATTCTTCCTGGCGCAGTATCGAAAAGTGCCACCTAGCGATTTCGCGTGAAACTACACCTTACTACAACACTTGATCCTTGACATTAGGACAAACTCCAGCACCCTGGCCAGGACAGGATGATGCAATGAAAGGTTGCCCAGTGACGTAGTAACCGGACTTTCAACTGTTTATGTTGACACAGCATCAGGCGCACATGGGGGGTTTCAGCATGTGAGAGTGATGCAATAGTTCAAGTAATATTACCATACAGGGTAGACCGACTCTTCAAAAGTTCAATCATCTCCATAATACCATTATCACTCATCCACCATTATATATATGATATCCACCACTTTTTAAAACAGTGTGTTTAAGGAGATATACTAGTATGCATGTATGCACGCTTATTTAAGGTCTGTAGCAATTCATACACTAGAGGCGGGTTTACATTGGAGTGACAGATATGTGTAAGCTGGTGGATGAATGGTATGCAGTATTGGGTTAACTTTGGATACTGTTGTGTTTTATTTTCATTCCATAACAATTCACTGGTTAGAGGTACGCATTGGTTCTCATAGTAAGCTATCAATAATGTTACATACTGTACAGTACAGGTGTATTCTTGTCACAGTACCTTTCTGCTAACGTTGGGGAAGCCATATGTGTGAGCTATGATTGCGTTTGACGGCTATGCTGTAAGTTTGACGGTATGCTGTAAAAATACGTTTGGCATTTCTACGCGTGAGAGAAGTTGGCATAGGTTAGGGAATTAACGTTATAACAATTATGCCGTATGACGATTTTCAGAACCGACGGGGGTCAGCTCACCTTTGTATTGAGACACACCCACGACTGTCCCCCGAGAGTGAGCTCAATGTGCTGCCGACAACCTGGCAGTGTTTCATTACTCTGCAAACAGAGCTCCAGCTGTTTTTCACGTGTTTGTGGGAGCGGGGGCCAAACCTCTGCTTAGAGAGTATTTCATCTCTACTTGGATCCGCCATTTGCGACTGGGAAGTGCTGTGTCAATATCAAGAGTCTTCCTGTTCCTCTTGCAGGCGTCGTGCGTCTTTATGTCCATCTTGTCATCGCCAACATGACAATATTCAATTGCAACTGGAGTTTTACTCAGTGATTCTGTACCGCAGACTTATTCATGTTAGCTGGGCTTTATTTCGCACAGGAAGGAGGTTTGCGCGCGGTGTTTAAGTTCGCGGTTGGAACATCAGAATACAGGACAGAGCGCATGTTCGCACTGGGCCGAGTTCTAGGCGAGAGCTCACCAAGATATAACGTCCTTGAGCTCACCAAGAAAACTGATGAAAACAACCGCGAATATTTGTTCGATTTACAGTACCATAATGTTTACAGAAGTCTGCACGGGACTTCCATTCAGCGTGATGTAAGAGGGGAAACAAAGTTTACACTGTGACGTAACTGAGGCAGCGGACTTTGTACCATCATGTGCGTTTCACGTGCACGTGGCCACGTGGCCTCACTCATTCAGTACTTTGGCAACAACTGCTGAGAGTCATAAGATCATTCTTTAAACAGTGAACTGAACCTCTTCGTTTAGGCTACATATGGCTTTTATTGTCATATTTCCTTTTATCCATGAAACGCATAAAAAGACGTCAAAACAGCCGAAGTATAATACAGATTGGCACAAATCACTGATCACTTCTTTCGTGTTTAACTTTGGCTAGGGGGTTACGATGAAAACTATGAACTATCGGAGAAAGTGAGATGACAAGTTTAAATCTACCATATTAGTTAGATGTCTTATGTGTCAGCCGGTTTTGTGCCTACGTATGTAAAGGATAAATTGTTCGACTCTGCCAATGTCATCTCGTACGATGTTCGTACGGCCGTCACACGGGTCATAACCTCCTTCAAAAGTACAGCCGAACTGACGAGTCATGCCACTTGGGCACTTAGCAGGTTACAGTTTACCTTGCAATTCGGATATTTGTCTCTGCATTGCAAACAGAAAGTCTCCACCTGACTACCTTAAGAAAATAACTTGTCATTAATACAAACACTACTAACATTAATGGTTTGAGCCTGGCAAGCACACCCCTATAAGTAGAATAGCCTAGAAAATGGGACAACGTTGGGGCAGTGTCTTCGAATCAGGTAACTTCGCAAAGTCTAGAAACTACCAGAGAATTCAGCTTCAAATCTGACCGGGGTAAGTCTATGGAGCATAAGTCAAGTGGTCGAGATGAATCGATAAACCGAGGTTGAGAAGTGACGTTAAGTTGACGATTTGAGCTGACGGATGCTGAACTTAAGATTTGCAAAGTCATCATTCCAACTCAAAAGGGACCGTGTTCAAAGACTTAACGTTATATTATACCCATGCTATCACATTTCTACTTTTCTATTGACGCGTAGTTAAAGTTCACATTTCAAGTGTCGTTTTTCCGCGACTCATAACGTTATAACTTATAACAGTGGTTTGGGTGGCAGGGGAGGAGCGACACCCGACATAAGTCAAGTAAGTCAGTATAACGTTATCTCCCTCTTTTATGTAAGTTAACTCTAAAGAAGGCCCAGAGCTATATATACTCGAAATTTGTTCTATGCATATGCTCCTTCTTCTTCTTAGAATGCAGGACAATATGCCTCGCGGCACATCAACGTCCTGGGAAAACGGCTGTCCCTTTGCCCACTTTAAAAATTGACGAATGTTCATCTGTAAAAGCTATACACTGTTGTTAATGCACGGGAAGCCAAATTAGGGTCGGTAAAATGTCAACCGTGACATAAATGTTTGATATATATATATATATATATATATATATATATATATATATATATATTGTCGAAAAGTTATGTTTTGGTGTCGCGGTTTGTGAGTATGTTTATGATCAAGTTAAAGTTCGTACATTTTTCAACTCGTTTTTCTGGATGCTATTCCTTCGAGAAAAGTCACATTTCCTGTTAGACTCCCATTCACCTTGACCCAGTATCAAGTAACGTCTTTAAGAAATGCTTTCGAGATAAGATTCCCACAAGACGCAAACCAGACTGGGTCCTAGCGCGTGGGGTTTTCGCGCCAGCTGATGCAATACCTGAATCTGGCGGTCAAAGGTCAAAACGGCGGGCTGTGATTGGTCCGTATTGTTTCCCCAGGTAAATACCACCCAAAGGGAGAGGTTGGGCGGACAAAACACTGGAGCGTTTCACAGTGACTGTGCAGAAATTAAGACGTTATATCAGCTCAGCTTAGTCTTTCTTTAAGAAGTACTGAAAGTTGGCAAGATGTTCAGGAAGGCGTTCGAGCGAGGTGTCTCAGCAATCGCCAGAAACACGCCCGGGAGAGGGGAGCCGAGGCGCCGGGCGCACGACGCGGCTGTCTCGGGCGGGGGTGTGTCCGGGTCCCGAGGACAGGCCGCCGCCACCCCCCTGGCCGGGGAGCAGGCTTCACGGGGTCAGCACAGCGCGGCCGTGACCGAACCACAACCCGAGACCAAGATGTTCAGGGGACACGAGACGACATTTCCCTGTATGATGAAAAAGTGAGTACCTTTTATATAGTCTGCTTGTAAAAGCCAATCAATGGATATACATAAAACATGAGTCTTGTAATGTAAGTTGTACTACCGTTGAAGTTGTAGTACGAGTTAACGTTATACCCGATACGATGTATTGTACGTATGGTTTTAGTTCACCTTTCTGAGCATTTTTGATTAAGAAACAGACATAACTCATCAAGACCGCCAAAATGAAAGAAAGAAGTGCAAGAAAGTGCAATAAAACAACCCGAAACCACCTCTCCCTCTTAAGGTTACACAATGTAGAAAGTCCCATTGAAACTGGATACTCAGACAACTGCTGGGAACAATGGGCTTAATAAAGACATGTCTGGCCCACATAATACACATGTAGAATTACTCATATTGGTAACGTTATGGTAATGCCTAGACGTAGTGTTTCGATTTATGCTGGTTACCCGTTATCTGGAGTTGTTTGATGCACAAGTCTATAAACACTAAGCATAAGCTTTCGTCCAAGAAAAAAAGGCATTTCAGTATTTGTTACAAGGAAGTGAATTAAAAAGTGTGAGGGTTGGGATTTACCTGAAGTTTCTTAATCCAAAGCCGTAATTAGTTTTACTATCAAATGGTCCGGGAAATTTTTACTCTGTTATTGCTACGTAAATATTGGGCCATAAAGTAACGTACAATGGAGTCACAAGGTGTTTCTAGATGCTTGGATAGAGTTTATGAGGTTACACTGTCAATCCTTGCCAGTCAAACACCTCAGGTACACCACATCAGCAACCACAAACGACTTCCCGTCCAATTCTACATACTAGTAAAGATCCTACCCTCCAACCAGGCCTTCCTACAGGGGTGCGGGGATCAAAGAATTCGGCAAAAAGTCGGGAAATTGGCCAGGGGAGTCAGTCCACTAGGTCAAATCAGTGAAGAACATTTATATTGTGCACAGAGAGAGAGACAGTACAAGTCTGATGTACAAAAACTGGATGCACATCTCTCGCTGCTTAAGAATACTGACGACCATAACTTGAAAGACCACATCTAATTAATTGTTAAACAAACATTTCCAGGCTCCAATGGTTAAACAGTGTTTTAACTCTGTATTTAGAAATACTCACCTGTCCATTTGGACTGTATTGTAACAGACTGAAATGTTTAAATTTTACGTCAACACTCCATTTGCAATCACATTCCTGTAGTATTCTTGTACTGAATGGCTTGTCATTGTTGCCAAAGGCATACATTTTACCATTTACAAATGTCCAGGAATAAAGTTCAGTTCAGGTCATACTCTGTGGGACTGTCACCATTGTTCTTTTATAACCATTGTTCTGGGTTGTACATAGGCTTTTAAGAAGGAAAGTGTAAAGAATGGTGGTAATTACATGTATGTCCTCCTGTCTTTGTGTGTACCAAAGATATTAGGGCCTGTCACACTTTTGTGTTTCTCAAGTCTATATGAGTTATCAATTGACATTTTTGGCTCCAGTAAAGTTTGTCCCACCCACCGGTGTGCAGCCTGGCTATTGAACAAAGAAGTGACTTTTTAGGCCGCAAACTTAAAGACAAAAGTTTCTGTTGCTGAAGTTGAAATATAAAATTAGTGAAAACTGCAAATCACCACTATATCCCTTCAAGGACTTTCCACCAGCACAGCTGCCCTGAAGATGCTACTTAAGAGTCATGATCATCAATTGACCTACATTTCCCCAGACATACTGTTAATTTATCATTTTCTTATTGCAGTAGGGGGTAAACAGAGATTTTTGTGATGTTTGCAATTAAAGCAGTTCTGCAGTACAGATTTTCATGTTCTGGCAAGGGCTCTGCAAAAAAACTCAAACCTTTGCAAATATTTTTGGGGTTTACATAACATTAGACAATGGAGTGTAGCTGTTGTTTCCTTACAGCTGAGTGATCATTGCTTGACTCAGCACCAGGGTTGTAGCCAGCATCTGTCCTTCAGTCCTTTGAAGGAATTTGCAGCTGGGGACTGAAAAAAGTTTTCCCCATTCCGTCCCCTGGGACAGACAAAAGTTGATGTGTAAAGATATAAAAAAACTGAAACCCATGTGTTCTTCTTCACCAAAACAGATGCCATTGAACAGTTTAGTCTACAAGCAAAATTTGCACCTCAAAATGCAAGAAATAGTGTTTCAGGGGGTCTTGATTTAAAAATTTTCCGGGACCCAGACCCCCTAGAAATGACGTGCAACATCATGCCATGCCTTCGGTGCTCGATAGGATTCCCATTCAAAATGAAGGGAACTGAAAATGATTTCAGGCTGGCTACAACCCTGCTCAGCACCTTTATAATGTATCATACCTCCAGGGTATGTCTATAGCCTAACACAATGTCGTTCTGTCAGGTTAGCCAATAAATCATGCTGAATACTGATTGAACAGATAGTTTGATTTGAAGGGCATCATCAAAAACAATGCAAGTGGGACAAAAATGGTCGACACCACTATGAAGTTAATTGTACTGACTTATTATAAATCAACTGATTATGTCTGCCCTCTCCTCAAACAGTGTAATTAGGGCATTCAACAAAGATGGCATAGCATTGTTCTTTGGCCTGTTCAAGGGAATTTCAGGGTCAAGAGCATTGAAGACAGTTGGTAGAATTAATAATCTTTGTCCATCAATCGCTGTTTTTGATGGAGGTGTTTGAAATAGAGCCATGAATGAACAGGTGGCAGGGCTTCAGGATTGGTCCATTGGCCCCATCCCAAGACAAGGTCTGAGTGAGGCAGGCAGGCTACTATAAACACAATTTGTTCCCAATATGGCTGTTTTGTTTATTTGTGTTTACTTGTTGGTCCAGGTCGCTGCAGGGCCCAGATCCGACCTACCAGAAGGTGGTGTCTGGTTTCAAACTGTTCCAGTCCGACGAGCCGTTCCACTGCGAGCTGAACGGGGGGGTTCTGCCGGAGTTAGATGTGGCGTATGAAACGTGGGGTCGGCTGAACGAGGCCCGGAGCAATGCAGTGATCATCCACACGGGCCTGTCCGCAAACTCACATGCTAGAAGCCATGAAGTAAGCGTTGTTTCATCTTCTCAGAATAAGAATTGGCTTCAATCTATTATTCACATACCACGACATGAAGAGATACAAATAATGTCATCATAAATAATTCATTGATGCTGTAAAATGTATTCGTAACATTGTAACAAAAGGGGGCATTGTTCTGTACAGTAAGATACATGTAGAGTACATCAGTTAGTGTCATGGATGGGGAATCATTAAAAAATGTATTGATTATTCAGGGATGATTTGATTGTAAGTTTGACTAAAGCCTAAGGTGATCCTATGTGTCCTTGCATAGCGGTGGTAATGAAATATTAAAGATAGAAAAGAATGTTCAAGGTTTTTGAGTCACATTAGAAAGACTTGAATGTGCCAACATTTGCCACCAAGAGCAATAAATGTATCTATTCTATTGGGTTGGAACTTGAGATGTATGAGATGCATTTGAAGTTTCTTTTTCAACTCTTCTATCCTTTCATCCATTCACTCTCTTATTCCTTCCTTCCCTCCCCCTCCCAGGAAAACCCAGCGCCCGGTTGGTGGGAGAAGTTCATCGGCCCCGGCTGTGCAATCGACACAAACCACTTCTTTGTCATCTGTGCAAACAACATCGGAGGCTGCTACGGTTCCTCGTGAGTATTGTTCTTTCGACAATTCTCTGGCCTAATGCTTGGCAGTGAACATTTGAAAGACTTAAAATTCAAATGTTCACTGCCAAGCATTAGGCTAGAGAATTCCCATTTGACATCGAGGAAAATAACTTAAAAGTTTTGACAGTCCAACTCCAGTCTTTGTCAAGGAATGAGCTGATTCTTCAAGTCCAAGGTTTTTGTGTTGGAAATTACAGTTCAACTTTGATCCTTGAAGATACTATACTTGCAAAATGAAATTGACTCCAAGTCCTGAAGTCATCAGCTTCCAATACAAAATGCTCTTCCATATCAGCTCCCGTTGTAGTTTGCAGAGCATGATTTATCCATAATCCGACAATACCATTACATCCATAAAGCATATTGTTCGACAAGCTGCATTTTCATGTTACAGAGAATGACTGACTGTCTGACCTTTTGACCAAGTATTGTTTTGTTTCTTTACTTCCAGAGGACCATCATCTAAGAATCCCCTCACAGACCAGGTAACTGTTACCAACATATTTTCACCTTGAAAAGTTGCTTTACTGTCAGTTTATCTGAGTTAATCATCTTTGACAAATGATATAAGTTTTCAAGTGCATTAGTTACGTTTTCAAATTGAATGACTACTATATGATACACAATCATTCAAGTCCATATCACATTTTGTCAAATTTTTTCTTAGTACTCAATTCAGTACGTGATACTGCATGCATGTTAGTATCCTGATTTTGTGTATTTTTAATCTGCCCACAGCCCTACGCCACGACGTTCCCCATTATAACTGTGGCAGACATGGTCAACTCACAGTTCATGTTACTGGACCATCTGGGCATTCAGAAGGTAAGAAAACAAATGAGTAGGCCCCAAAAATACAGGACATTGGAATCCAGCCTTGGTACCATCCTTAATAGTCACCGCTGGCCCAATGTTTTGTTGTCCAGCAAAAATAATAAGTATGATGCGGCTACTTGGTACCCAGGCTAAATGGAACCCTAAACATAATGATAAATTCTTGAGTAAAAAAACAAGTGTGTTGGAACAAAGTTTAAACTTTTTCAATATGGAATTTACCAAATGGACATTTTAAGTGGCATTACGTTTAGTTCAAGTAACACGCTACTATCATATCATTCTATAACAGTTACTGTGATTCCAAAATCTTACCACTGATCAACTGTCCAACTTCAAGACTTAGTGTTACCATATACAGATATTAGAGAGTTCTGAAAATGACAGTCCTTCCCTCTTCCAGTGTTTTTCAAACTTTTTATGACTATCAAATTATGTTTTCTCTATACACAGCTCCACGCATCTGTTGGCCCATCTCTCGGAGGAATGATATCGTTAATGGCAGGAGCCCTGTATCCCGACAGAGTCGGCAGGTAAGTCTGTTGTGCCATGGTAACTAATGCTGTGGATTAACCAATGATCATAGCTGTAACATCATGACTGCTGTGGTCACTCAAAAGCAACTATTAATTGGCACCAGACCTTTTTATTCACATTTTTTTAGTATTGATTGAGCCCATGATGTTGCCCTCCTCCATCAACAAGCGGTACCTCTGAAACTAATGTTGTTTATGCTTTTGTTTACATATTTGTTTGTTAACATGGGTGTTTTGCAATACAGTAGAATGTTTGTCTGTTTGTTTACAGGGTGGTTTCCATCTCTGCCTGTGCCCAGTCCCACCCAGCCTCCATCGCGATGCGGTACCTCCAGCGGCGCTGCATCATGCAGGACCCACACTGGAACAACGGGTACTACTACGATGGGAAATACCCTGGACAGGGCATGAAGATGGCCAGGTAGGAAACACAATAGCCTGATTTAATCACGCTAATCACGGCCAATCAGCCCTGGACAGTGGATTTTGCATTACACAAACTAGAAACACGACATCTCTTGAAAAAAACTTAGACATGCATCTTAGATTGTGTATTGTAACAATTCCCTTTCCAAGTGCAACTACATTTAAGACAACACGGGTCTATTCTTTTACACATTTTATATGTACCCTGTATAACCTGTCAGTACTACACTTACATTGTATCTGATTCTTTATTTCCTTTTTGGTTATCTGCTATTGCAAATGCAAATCTGTTACTACTTTAAGTATATAATACATAGCTCTAATAGAAGTGCAACACGTCTGTTTATGATATGCTCATAGGAAATTACCAACTGTTACAGCAATTTTAATTTCAGTCTTTTGAACCGTCATCATGCAATAGTTTTATATATACTAAAGTTCCTGATAAGTGTCTATCATCACATCATTACTCTTTAATTATTTTCTCTGTTTTACAAACAAAATGACAAAATGATTGATTTATTGATGGATTGATTGATATTTACCAACAGGGAGATCGCGACCACGACGTATCGCAGCGGTCCGGAGTGGGAGATCAGGTTCAGTAGGAAGAAGATTAGCGGGAACATCAGCCTGTGTCCGACGTTTGAGATCGAGAGCTACATCGACTACCAGGGGGCACAGTTCATGTCCAAGTACGACCCAAACTCGCTGCTATACATCTCAAAGGTGGGTCAAACTCAGAGATTTCTTCATGTGGAAAATTTTGTAGTCTAGCATTACGGATTTTGTTATTTCCTTTTTTGTTCTATGCACACAGAATATTTGAAAAAAGAATGTTCCTTGTCCTAGTGTGAAGGGTTATTAAGCAGTCAAGGGCTGTTTAACTGCCATGAGTTAACATTTAAGTGTTTATCCGTCCAGGCTATGGACCTGTGACATTTGTGACCCATCAGGTCACAGGGCAGCTGTCAAAGGTTACATGTGCTAATGACCATTTCTGTTCCCCAGGCAATGGACCTGTTTGACATCAGTGATGGCTACAGCAGTATGGTGGAGGGGCTACAGAGAGTTCGCTGCCCCATCATGGTCATGGGAGTACAGAGTGATATCCTGTTCCCTGTCTGGCAGCAGAGAGAACTGGCCAAGCTGTTACACCAAGCAGGTCAGTAGGGTCATAGGTTAGGGGTCATAGTTTAAGGGTCATAGGACATGGTCATGGGAGTACAGAGCGACATCCTGTTCCCTGTCTGGCAGCAGAGAGAACTGGCCAAGCTGTTACACCAAGCAGGTCAGTAGGGTCATAGGTTAGGGGTCATAGGTGATAGGTCATGGGAGTACAGAGCAACATCCTGTTCCCTGTCTGGCAGCAGAGAGAACTGGCCAAGCTGTTACACCAAGCAGGTCAGTAGGGTCATAGGTTAGGGGTCATAGGTCTTGGTCATGGGAGTACAGAGTGACATCCTGTTCCCTGTCTGGCAGCAGAGAGAGCTGGCCAAGCTGTTACACCAAGCAGGTCAGTAGGGTCATAGGTTAGGGATCATAGGTGATGGGTCATGGCCACAGAGAGGACTAGCCAAACTGTAATGCCAAGCAGGTCAGTAGGATCATAGGTTAGTACCATAGGTTAGGGTCATAGGTTAGAGGCCATGGTCATGGTTTCCTGAAGCAGGTGATGGTTAGGGTCATAGGTTAGGGTTCACAGCCTAATGGGCATAGAGAAGCTATCATAAGATGTCAGCCACGAGTACAAGCCATTTTACAGCTGTCTTGTCCATTTGTTGATGGCTATTTGTTGATCCGATGTTTACATGTATTTACTTCTGCAGGCAATGAAGCAGTGACGTACTTTGAGCTGAACTCCATATTTGGGCATGACACGTTCCTGTTGGACCTGAACGGTGTGGGAACTGCCATTAAGGTGAGAGAATCAATTCATCAACCAATAACCGATCTTACAACCTACATACTCGTACTGTGGGAGGTCCAATACATGAAAGTCACAAGATAAAGGAGATATTTAGTAACTTGGAGATTCTTGTATGTTCAAACGTTTAGTTTTCCTCCCAAGATTACACCACTGGAATCCTCTAATATATCTTAAATAACTTGCCATGCACCAGCAAATGATGCCAGCAAACCATTGATTCAGATCATTAGCTCGTGATCTTCTTTTTTTTTCTAAGTCATTTTTAAATTGTTCCATCTGCAGGGATTCTTGGAGACTGCAGTGAAGGAAAACGGCAATGGTGGGAAGAAACAGAATAAGACACACCACTTCCTCTGAGGATGTAGCCTTCAATCGCTGGATACAAACTACTACTAACTACAAAGTTATTACTACTAACATTGCAAGCAATATGTCTGTTTCTGAATAACTCAGGTGGGGGGAAACCTAGGATTATATAGTTTGGGTGCTTATATCATTGCTTCCCTAATAATTAGTCATTACTTTAAAATTCCTGGTGTTACTCATGGAAACACTACATTTCAATTTGTTAGAGCCAATGTACAGATAAGTGGCTTTAGGAGAACCATGATGAAATGTTAAAGATTCTCTATTCTTGTATATACATGGACTATCTGCAACAGATGGATGGCACAAATTGCTATGCAAATGATACAAATGTAAAATAGAGTATGTACATTCCTTGAAGTTGTTTAAGTTTGCAAATCAACAATTCCAGAGGAAAAGCTGGTCATATTTTCAATGATCATAATGTATATAAAATATGGCTGGAACAGAATTTCTTGTTACCACTTATTTGAAACAAAGTGTGAGAAAAGAGGTATGAAGGATTCAAATGCTGTGTTGAGAGCAAACCCTTTTGGTACCATAAGTTTACGCAGAAGATCAGTGCAATGTCCTGAGGGGTAGAGCTTCTGCCTTGTATTCAGGGATTGAAACCCCAGCCTGGTCATACCAGATTTGAATATTGGTATAACACTGCTTTTTCTGCTTAGCAGCTACAGTCAGGACTTACAAGAATGAGCATGGAAGTTGAACACAAACCACTACCAGTTGGACTAGCCTCATGTTCCCTCTGTAGAACAATGGCTATGAAAAAGAAGCTGTCCAGTGGGCAGTTTTAAGATATACAGATGTTGTCAATGAGAGAACCCTTGCAAGGTTTTCTTCTTAATATGTGGAAAATAGTCCTCTACAGTGCAACCTAACTAAAGCAAACTTTTCTATACCCACCTGCCAGTACCACTTACCTATTTAAAAGATACAAACTTTGTACAAGCATTTATGTACTTTTTATTCACAATAATGTGATATACAGATACTCTACTGCCAGTTTTACAATTACATACATTATACTGTTACATGCACTGCCACTATTAAGCTATTACATTGTACCATATGGCAACATGATTTTATACATTCTATGTACATATAGACAAGCTTTCAAATAAACTTGAACCTGGACTTATTAGGAATGTGCTTCTGTTTATCAATATGTTAGATGTGTTCATGATCAATAGTTTAATTCAGCCCTGCAGCTGCAGTCAAATATGTAAGATGTCATTGTCGCACAGTTCACCTGTTTTGGGGCAACAAATACTTTCCACCAGAAAAAAAGCTGCCAAGAAATGACTTTGGCAAACAAAAATTAGTTGTCCACAGCAAAAACATGGAAACCTGCAGTTCCAGTCAAATCTGCAAGCTTGTACTTTCCTCCAGAAAGCAAAACATGATGTGATCTGTGCATGCTGTTCAAGAATATATTGTACATGTACAAAATGTATCCTCTGCAGTCCACATCTAAACTGCAAGGTGGCATTGCTACACTGCTCACCTGTTTTTCAGCAGCAAATACTTTTCTCTCAAATTCTGCAGGTGCTGAGATCTGACATTGTTCATTGAAGAAAAGTTAGATGCTGACAAGACAAATGATGACCTGCAGTTTCAGTCCAATCTGCAAGATGGCGTTGCTGCACTGCTCACCTGTTATTTGGCAGCTTGTACTTCCCCCCTGAAAGCAGCAGCTGCTGTGACCTGACCTTGCTGTCCAACAATATAAGTTCTCTGTAGGTTATCCTCTACAGTTTCCATCTGAACTGCAAGGTGGCGTTGCTGCACTGCTCACCTGTTTTTCGGCAGCTTGTACTTCCCCCCTGAAAGCAGCAGCTGCTGAGACCTGACCTTGCTGTCCAGGAAGGCCTTGAGCTCCTGCAGGGAGATCTCGATGGGGTTGTCTCTCATGGCGAACATCTTCAGCATGGAGTGGATTCTCTCTAGTGGTAAACTGTCCAGGTTTGTCAGCATGCCTTGTACATACACCCAGAACATCTGGGGGAAGAGAAAAAGACATTAAAAACCTAGCTCAAATCACAAATGCAAAAAAGAGTTAATTCTGTCCAGACATGAACTGTCCAGTTAATCAACATGCCCTGTACATACACCCAGAACATCTGTGCAAAGAAAAATAACATTCGTAAAAGAATCTTTTAAGAAAAGCAATTAAAGTGATCAAAGTCTATCTAACAGAACAAAAGAGGACTGTTCTCTTTGCAAAAAGAGAAACCTCAGTCCCTAAGATGAAAAATAAACAATAAAGAAAAAAAATTATTCACTACGAGTGGCAAAAATTTTGACAATGGCAAATTCTTGCAAAATTATCTAGAAATGTACATAGTGGAAATATCCTAAAACAAAAAAAAAAGGCTAGTTTGATTTTATCACAATTTCATCAGGCTTAGGCTGCTAATGATATAACTTATAGTTTTTGAGACAAACTCCCCAGTTGCTATGACAACCCCCTCAGCCCCTCCCACCTGCATCTCCTCCTCCCTCATCTCCTGTGAGGAGGCTGTGGCCGACTCCGTCTCCTCGTCGCTGTCAATCATCACGTCGCCATGGTGATCCGCACCCTCCTCCAAGAGCACATAGGTGCCCGGCGGGTTCTCCCTAATGAAAGTGATATTGAACCAAGTTTTATTTTTCAAATTTTCTTTTTTTTTTGGTTTTTCAAATAAACAAAAACGTAGAAACTTAGGGCACCATCCAACAGAATGATGGTAATTATAGTACAAATCAAATACCTGGAGACTTGTGTACCAATGCTAACCAAAGATTTGAATGTACCGGTTAAAAAAGTTTACTAGTAATCTTTTTTTTTATTAGCTCACTGAATGAAGAGCTCTTCTTCCACAAAGACAGATGCTATATACAGTATTTACAGGTTCATTTTGTACTTGGAAAATTCTCATAGCTCTTTTCAACAACTTCAAACAAAATGAACAGTGGGCCAAGGCTTAACATCCCATCCTAAAGACCTGTAGTGTGCATGCCAGGTGAGCAACATCGAACTCGCAGATCCTAGTTCCAGAGGCAGTGCCAGTAACCATTGGACTACGAGACTACCTTTTGAGGCCTAAGACCTCACCTGATGAGGCCGTAGTTCTGCCAGAAAGTGATCCTTCTCCGCAGGACGGAGGATGGAACCTGCATGGCGGTGCTTAACTCGTCCAGCGTCCACCGCTCTGTAAATAACAACTGATTAAACTTAGTCTATAGATGTCAAGAATATGCAGTATACAGGTGCACAGAAGTACACTAATGATATACAATGTATATTGTTCTGCAAAGATATCTCTAGATGCACCCACAGACAAGAATTAGGTGCACAGCTGTTATTACGTAACACATACTTAACACAAAGTCTTATCCAAATTGAAAGACACAGGCTAATCAACAATCTAACAAATTGTAATGCAACCATCAACCAAAAGAATGGCAAGTCCCCCTACCCTTGTCCTGGAAGTGCATGATGATGGTAGCCACCACAGGGTTGACCATAACAGACAGTCTTCTGTTCTTCAGCTCTATATCCAGGTCTACCAGCCCCATCTGTGGTAACCAGTTTAGTGTACGACTTGCTGAAATAAACAAACAAACAATAAACATAAACATCTTCTAAAGCTCTATATCCGGGTCTACTAACCCCATCTGTGGCAGCCAGTTTAGTGTACGACTCGCTGAAATAAACAAACAAACAATAAACATAAACATCCTATAAAGCTCTATATCCAGGTCTACCAGCCCCATCTGTGGCAGCCAGTTCAGTGTGCGGCTTGCTGAAATAAACAAACAAACAAACAATAAACATAAACATCTTCTTAAGCTCTATATCAATATCTACCAGCCAGACCTGTGGCAGCCAGTTTAGAATACGAATCAATGAAAAAAATGATAAACATAGACATCTTGAGTTTCTTTCTTCCTTTAGTGCCCACAATTATTATGCTGGTCATTATGGCACAGTCTTTATTTAACGTCCTATCCGAGGGTTCAATGTCCTCCAGTTCTGGGTGCTGATTGGCACTCAGTAGTGTGTGAAAAAGTAAAAACTTTGACTGGTGTGCGAATGTTAACTGTCTGGAATACAGAACGAGACATACAATGTATCTAATGTACAGAAGTTTGTACGCATACCAGAAGTACATAATTAGAGTACCACAGTTACCAAAGTTTGACTGTCTGGAAGGCAGTCTGTGTGTAGCTGTCAAACATCTGCTGCACCGCAGGAGGCAGAAGGAGACATACATGTACATGTAACCTACACATGTTTGTACACACACATAATCAGTAAAACAATTACCTTTGACCGTCTGGAAGGCCTGAGTGTAGCTGTCAAACCTCTGCTGCACAGCCAAGTACGGAAGTTCAGGTAAAGTTGTTCAGGTAAAGTTGAAGTATAGTTCAGGTACAGATTATCACAGTTACCTTTGACCGTCTGGAAGGCCTGTGTGCAATTGTGAAACCTCTGCTGCATGCCCAAGTACGGAAGGAGACATAAATGTACATGTAACCTACAAATTGGATCATACCCAGGCTACATAATCAGAAACCAATTACAGTTACCTTTAACCGTCTGGAATGCCTGTGTGTAGCTGTCGAACCTTTCCTGCACGGCCGGCGGCAGCGCCAGTTTGGTCTCCTTCAGCTGCGGCCAGTACTGCGCCGAGATGATCATACCGGACACAGCAACGCCCTGCTGCGGGAAAACTCGGTTAAACCTGCCCAACGGATAGCCTCCATAGCGCTCTACTGTCATGGATGACAGGAGACCATTACAGAGGCTATCCCTTGAGAAAACACTGATAAACCCGCTCCGATAGCCTCCACAGCACTCTACTTTCATTTGTGATAAGAGGTTGCTACAGAGGTTATCCTATTACAAACACTATGAAACCAGCACCACCGAGAGCTGCCATAGTGTTCTACTGTCATCAGTGATAGAAGAACACTACAAAGGCTATCCTGCAGCTGTCAAAAAAGACAAGAGATAGTCTAGCAACAAGCAAAGGGATTCGTAGACTATTTTATTTCAGCTTCTCACTCAGGCATTCTCAGTCACTTGTTTGCTGCGTTTCTTACAAACTTTGCTAGATGGTACTTTTGCACATAACCACCGCAAAAGATGCACATGCAGAGCTTTTTGCTCGCTCCACATTCACACTGCCATGCAAAGCTAAGCTCATTTCCTGCAGTTCCTACAAAAGCTGACAGGAGGCACTGCAGGACTGTACAGACACCATTCACACTACTCTGCCCTGCGGAGCCGTGCCTAGCGTGCACTGCGCAGCCATTTCCTGCAGTTCCTACAAAAGCTGACAGGGGGCAGTGCAGGACTGTACAGACACCATTCACGCTATTCTGCCTTGCGGAGCCGTGCCTAGCGTGCACTGCGCAGCCCACCAACCATCTCCTGCAGTTCCTACAAAAGCTGACAGGAGGCACTGCAGGACTGTACAGACACCATTCACGCTACTCTGCCTTGCGAGGCCGTGCCTAGCTTGCACTGCGCAGCTATTTCCTGCAGTTCTTATAAAAGCTGACAGGAGGCACTGCAGGACTGTGCCTAGCGTGCACCACGCAGCCCACCAACCACGGGCCCCCAAGACCAGAGAACTTCCACTCTTACTTCCATCAGATTCTCTGACTTGATCAAGTCGTTCACGCGCTTCGAGTCTTGGACATCCTGCAAGGTAGAAGAAATGACACTTGATTAGTGACTTGAACTTTTATAGCTGATGCCTTTTGACAGTTTACATATCCAAGAACTTTAATCCCTAAACATAAATCAATTTACCATGTATGTGGTCTTCTACCATGTTTACTCTCTTCAGTCACAAATTCCCAGGGTACAAACACACAAGCAACTCAACAGTATATACAAGGACAAAACAAACTTGCACATCAAATACAAAAATTATTATCAATAGTTAGATTTGTTTTCCATGCCAGTTTGCTGCTTTTCAAATCATATCCTTGACTATGACCTTCATCAGAAACTTCTTCCAAAAAAAGTTGAGCATAGCATGACTTCTGACCCTTGCCCCCTGACCTCTCACCTTGAGCATGACCTCACAGTTGCCCAGCTGGCTCTCGCCGAAGCGCAGCTTGAGCAGCTCGAGGTTGCGGAGTTCGCGGGTCAGGTCGTAGTTGAAGGACAGGATGCGGTTACAGAGGACGGACTGGTACTCCTTTATAAACAGCTCCTTACTCCCGTAGATACTGATCAGGAGGCTGATGATGTCGGGGGACCGACGGCTCTTTGACGTTTTCGCTGGAAAATATACCAAAATTTAAGATTGACTGATGACAATGACAGAAATAGTTCTTGATACTAACTCCTTCAGCTGTGACAACTGACGTCTAAATGCAGCTTGTAAGACTGCACTTCATTTTACACAAGGAAAACAAGCATGAACTGCCACTGATGATGGTAGACTTTTCCAAGTTTTGGCTGAAAGAAGACATGGGTAATAGCGTACAGGTTACAGAGGACGGACTGGTACTCCTTTATAAACAGCTCCTTACTCCCGTAGATACTGATCAGGAGGCTGATAATGTCTGGGGACCGACGACTCTTTGATGTTTTCGCTGGAAGATATACAAAATTGTATGATTGACGGATGACAATGATTGACATAGTGGTTTAATCTTAACTCTTTCAGCTGCGACAAGTGGCATCTGAGTGCAGCTTGTATTGTAAGACTACACTTAATTTTACACAAAGAAAAACAGACATGAACTGCCCTTGATGATGATAAACTTTTCCAAGTTTTGGCTGAAAGAAGAGATGGTTAATACTGTACAGGTTACAGAGGACGGACTGGTACTCCTTTATAAACAGCTCCTTGCTTCCATAGATGCTGATCAGGAGGCTGATGATGTCAGGGGACCGACGGCTCTTTGAGGTTTTCGCTGGAAAATGTACAAAATTGTGTGATTGACGGATGACAATGACTGACATAGTCGTTGATCTTAACTCCTTCAGCTGCCACAAGTGGCATGTACTTGTAAGACTGCACTATTTTACACAAGGAAAACAGGCATGAACTGCCTTGATAAAGGTAGAGTTTTTCAGGTTTTGGCTGAAAGAAGAGATGGTTAATAGCGTACAGGTTACAGAGAACGGACTGGTACTCCTTTATAAACAGCTCCTTACTCCCATAGACACTGATCAACAGGCTGATGATGTCTGGGGACCAACGACTCTTTGAGGTTTTTGCTGAAAGACATTTATCATAGTTTGAAAGTTTTATTCTAAATTCACATACTAAATGATCAAGGTAAGTGTAAAGCTGATCGGAGCTTCCATAGGAAGAGAGGAAGTCTGTGATAGGTAGGAAAAAATCAGGAAAGTGACATACCAAAAACAATACATGCATATCTTTGCTATCTTCCCATAGGGTAGGAAAATTACATGTACACTGTTGGTTCAATCTTGGTTGAAATTCAAACAAAAACATAGAAATACTGAAACAAAGAGCATCAGATTTTCTATAATGAATAAAGAAAAGAATTGATTTTAATGGACTGTCAGGATTGGTTTATTAGTGTTACAGCAACTGATATTAGACTTTTACCAGGAAAGCAAAAGGAAATACATTGTAGTATAGAAACCTACAAGGATCAGCATCGATGGGGTCAGGTTCCCACTTGGTCCATGCCCAGGGGTCCTCCCCCTCCTCCTCCACCCCCTCCTCCAGGGAAATGGGATCTCCCTTCATCAGCTCATCAGCCAGGTCAGAGCCCCCCTCCTCCTCAGTGAGACCTTCCACGATCTTTCGCACCGTGTCGTCTCGAGTTCTGGGGTCAAACAGAGAGACATTTGTGTTACACTTCAGTCAGACCTTCTACTATCTTACGCACTGCCATGAAGCTGCATGGTGCGGCCTGCAAAGCTGGTGTGTTATGCCGAAGGGCGGTTATACCAGCTATATAGACACAGGTACAGATACAGACACTGTATCGTCTCGACTTTTGCAATCAAACAGACAAACATTTAAGTTAAACTTCATTGCGAGTTCTGTAGTGAAGACAATAGTGTAGTGAATACCCTCTGTTGAATGAAACTCTGTATTACCTTAGCTTCTGCATTAGACAGCTTTAAGAAATGGTGCCAGAGATGCAGATAACAATAAGGGAAGAGGGAAGAGCTAAATCTGATAGCTATTTAGTGCAAACAGTGAGGAACCTTTAATGTACTGAATCAACCGAGAGCATTTGTGTGATGTAACAGACATGTGCCTGCAAGTACAAGGCTGGTGTGTACAGATGAATGTACTAATGATGTTTTCTCCTGTGATAATTACATATACATATTATACCTGAGGTAGTGCCTGATCCTGTCCCCCACCAGTTCCAGCAGCACACCTGTGGGTTTGTTTGTTTGTTTGTTTGTTTGTTTACCTGAGATAGTGCCTGATCCTGTCCCCCACCAGTTCCAGCAGCACTCCTGTAGGGTCTAACACACGGAGAGACTTCACCAGTAGGATGTAACCTGTGTGTTTGTTTGTTTGTTTGTTTACCTGAGATAGTGCCTGATCCTGTCCCATACCAGTTCCAGCAGCACCCCTGTAGGGTCTAACACACAGAGAGACTTCACCAGTAGGATGTAACCTGTGGGTTTGTTTGTTTGTTTGTTTGTTTGTTTGTTTGTTTACCTGAGATAGTGCCTGATCCTGTCCCCCACCAGTTCCAGCAGCACACCTGTAGGGTCTAACACACGCAGGGACTTCACCAGTAGGATGTAACCTGTGTGTTTGTTTGTTTGTTTGTTTGTTTACCTGAGGTAGTGCCTGATCCTGTCCCCCACCAGTTCCAGCAGCACCCCTGTAGGGTCTAACACACGCAGGGACTTCACCAGTAGGATGTACTGACTCAACACATCTGAGGTGGTTGCTCCTGTAGGTGAACATAGATTTACAATCAGCAAGGGGTGCCGCGTGGCAAGTTTTGCCCAGAGCCCAAATGTCCTGGGTTTGAGTCCACTGATATGCTCTAATGTTGTGCCCTTGGGAAAGACACTTTAAAAGAATTTCCTTCTTTCACTCAGATAAAATGAGTACCTAGCTTCAGTTAGGGCCATCCCTTGGATAGGACATTAAATGGAGGTCCCGTGTTTGAGCAGAGCCACACTCCGAGTACATGAAAGAACCCACCACACTTATGAAAGTACCCCATGTGAGCAGATCAATCAAATCTGTCTGGATATGCAGCTTGTACCTTTCAGTACAAACCTACTGTTGCACTGTGAGGAGGTTTACAGGGTATGTAATACAAAAAAGCATGAAGAAGAGAAGAAATGAGAGTCATACCTGGCTGCAGCAGTCTCCTGCCAATGGCGGAACGTAGGGATGAGACCAGGGTTCGTCTCAGGTCAGTCTTCTCAAGACAGACCTTCAGGTCCTCCAGGGCTGACATGCTGTCAGGAAACTCCACGATGATGTCAAACATCTCCGAGATTCGTAACGTTCCGTATGTCTGGAAGGGGGTAAAACAGACATGTAAATGTTACCAGTATCTCCCTCTGTTGCCAGCTTCAAAAATGAGTTGGAGTCTTTTTTCTATAGACCTCCTACCCACCTTCACTTCTCGCATGGTCCCAGATTCCCAGCAATCCATCTCACTAGACTTAGACTTAACTTCGGTCAGTTGAATTTCCACTTGTTCCAACATAAATGTGTAAATAGTCCTATGTGTAAATGTGGCCACCCTAACGAATCAACTATACATTATTTTCTACACTGTCCTCTATACAATGATGCAAGACTTGATATGTTGTCATCTTTAACCACTATGTTCATGCAGGGTATCTTACCACTTGACCCAAGACACACCACTGAAAATATTTTATGTTCAACCTTACTCAGGGGAAACCCAGTACTATCTACCATTCAGAACTGTCATTTATTTGATGTTGTATTTAAGTTCATCAAACAGACAGATCGTTTTAGCTGAACCTTATTTGATTATTTCTAAGTTTGTTTATCAGCCATATGTCACTCTGTTGTTTGATTCCTTGTTTATTTTCATGTAGTTATGTCTTCTGTTCAATAGACAGGTTGTTTAAGTTGATTTATAACCTTATTTGCTTACTTCTAAGTTTGTATGCCAGCTACACGTCACTTTGTTATTTGATTCCTTGTTGTTTTATTTCATGTCGTTATCATTATCTCTTGCCTTTGTTATTTAGCGTTTTGTAGTCCTGTATGTGTGTCTTTATTTTGTTTATGTACATGAGGAGAAGACCTCGATAAGCAGGGTCTGCTTTCCGTCTCATCCTCTTTAAAGAAATGTGAATAAAAAAAAAAAAAAAAAAAATGTTACCAGAATAAACCTAGGACTGTCCTCTTTCAATCTAACCATATGGAAACAATAAACAGTTAAAAAATCTATCAGCTTTGAAACACGTTTTTTTTTTTTACAAAAGCCCAACACAAATATTTCTAACAAAAATAAACAAACCATATCACCATGTACTAGGGAGTATTGTTAATAGGCTGAAATTCCTGAAGACAAGTGGTGATCAACTCAAGAGAGGCAGACAATTTGATCAAGTGTGTATATTTCAACTACAGGAAAGCTTTTATCTTATATCTCAAAATAATACAACCTTTATTGTAAAACATGTAAATCTACAAATATTTAATTTCAAACATAAGCCTCCTAAGATAGTGTTACTAAACTTAAGAAGACCAGTCTTTTAACTTAACACCTGTCCATTCACTCACCTGGTATAAGAAGTAGAGCAGTCTTGTCTGCCACCTGTCCAGAGACTCCTGAGTCTTGGCGCTGACCTCCCTTTCACCTGTCTGTCCAGGTGTGCCCTTAAACACCAGGTGGAGCCAGCTCAACACCTTACTGTTCAACCACTGGAACACAACAAGAACCATGTTAAGAGCACCACCTATCAATATTGAACAAAACTGCAGTGCCCCATGTAGTAGGGAATGACCTAATTTTCTTGCTGGTAGGTTTATGTTTAAAGTTTATCATGTTTCTTTGACTGCATACACATGTACTTTTTAAGCCCAATGAGCACTTTTGAGTATCCTTTAGATTATTTATAAATTGGCCCAAGGATTAGATTTAAAAATCCAGTCTCTATGGCCATATGTTACTGTGGTCTGGCTCTTCCTTTTGAGTCCTCACTGTAGTATAGATAGGTCTGTTTTTACTACTTAGGGTAATCTTTGGGGCAAACGGGAAAGAAAACATTCAGACCAAGACTTTCTCCAGGACCTGTCCCTCCATCCCAGGATGATAATTTGCTTCTTAGGACAGACAGAAATTTCCTGCCATCCATCCATTAAATCTTAACTTCATGACATGAAACTGAGCTTAAATGACAGATTTAACACCGAAAATCAACAACAAGGGAGGGACAGATAAAAAATAAAAGCTGGAGACAGCCCTGATTTAGACATACATACCTTCTCCAGAGGGTGCAGAAACTGTGACTCAAATTCTCCCTGGCAGGTGTTCTGAATGTGCTGCTGTATTCGGTCATGTATGATGGCTGTTACGGCCTCACCACACACCCGCTCCAGCAGTCCTAAACTGTGCCTGGAAAATGTACATGTAGTGCACAGTTAGTCACTACATTATAACCGCAACACCCGCTCCAACAGTCCTAAACTGTGCCTGGGGACATACAATGTAAGAACATTTTACTCACATTGTCTTTGACCTTCTACCTGCAAAGGTAGCTGTTTGGCAGAAATTTGTATTAGTTATGGGGCTAGGTAGCAGGGAGATGGTTCATTCATATAGTGATGTACAAAAAAATGGCAAGAAATACAGACTATTAAATCAGTAACTATATGTATTATGGGGAGATTTTGCTCAAAAGTATACGGCATCATTCTACTGCCAAGCTTTTACATCTAACCCTGTTCTTCGGACTTCAGGAACAATAACAGTGCTGTTAGACTTTGTCTACAAGTGAAAAAGACCTTTGTATAGTTGAGCTACAATCTGAAATGAAAAAGCAGCAATGATGTCACATAGATGTGCTGAAAGGTTGCTTAGATTTAAATTAGTTTTCCTGCAATAATTCTTAGGTTTAGTTTCAATGATGTTTCAACTTATCAGTTAGGAAGCAAGCAATGTCTACTGCAACCTACAGCTGTGCGTTGAGCTGGTGGAAGAGTGTGAGAGTCTCGGTGCAGGAGCAGCGCTCCTTCTCCTGCTCACAGCCTCCGCAGGTCAGACTGTCCTCATCTGTATCCTCTTCTTCTTCATCTGGACCTTCCTCCTCACCTGGGGAAGTCTTCTCCTTCTTACGCAGCTCCTGAGACATGAAGAGTATTGTCTTAGAAGATGCACTGGTTTGATTTGCAGACTGTTGAATAAAAAGAAATTAATGCTGAACTTAAAATCATTCTGAAAGCAAATTCTCTTGCTTGATACACATCCATGGCTTTGTGCAATAAATGCAGTAAGATACAAGTTTTCCTCCTAGTCCTCTTCTTTCTATCTTAACCAAAAAAGTCAGTCATCGCTTTATTTTGAAGAAATTCTTAGCTATAGCAGCATAGGATTTCAGATTCAAATTCAGAAGAGAAGTAGATTTTGTGATTTGGTTTTGCTGACAAGCTACTTTATCTTGTCTTATGTTGTGCATATACCGGTGAATTTTTCTATACACATAATTCTTAGGTTTACCAGTGCACCTATTCCCAGTGTTGGACTCCATGTGCTGCCTTCTTGGCGAAGGTAAAAACAAAAGAGGACTTCTGGAATGTATCTCACCTCTTCACAAGCCTTAAACGCACAGCTGTAGAATTCCTTCACCACACCATGGAACTTCAAGGGAATGTCATAGAACAGCAGAGCCTTGAAGATCAGCAGGACTTTGTCTTTAAGACTTTGTTTTGAACCTTCTGTCCTAAGTCTCTCCAGGACGTCCACGCTGGGCAGGTAGGACGACAAACTTGTGTGGAGCTCGCTAAAGGCAGAGACCAGCGTACCTGTGATTGTACAGGTAAGAGCAAATAGCACCGTCTCATTAGTACATTAACCTTTTAAGACAATTGTCTCTCCAATTTTTAAAAAATGAAGTCAAATATATACCAGAAGTCATTAGCCACCTTTGCACTATACCTTAAGGACCACATTTTTTGTGGTTCCATACATCATTTTGGGTCGATGAGTCTTAGATACTCTAATCCAGTGATGGAAAATAGTTAAACTCTTTACCAAAATGCGGAATCTGTTTTCCATTCGTAATGGTGAGCTTTGGAATATTTTAATTTGTACTTTAATTTAGTACTACATGTAGTACTAGTAGTAGTGTCAGAAAGTATCTAGGTTTTTGGAATAATTCTGTTGTTAAATGTACGTTCATCTATAAGCTTAGCAGATATTTGGGGCTAAAGCTGGTATAACTGCCCTTCAGTGTAACAGTTACTAACACACCATTTTCACAGGCACATGGCGCGCCAGCAGATGGTTATATCACACTGAACAACCTGTCACACCTAACCTTTACACACTTGAAGATAACATACCGTCCGCCCCGTGCTGTTTTGGCCCGTTGGTCTCTGCACTGAAGTGGTTCCAGAATGTGGGGCCGATGTTCTCCCTCAGGTCCGACTGCAGCGACTCTAGAAACCACTCCTCAATGATGAAGGACACTCCGTGGTGGTCCAGAACCGTGATGGCCGACTTCAGCACATCGTCCGTCGGGGGGGCCTTTGCCTGGGGGAACAAGAAACATCTCAATTTTAACTTGATAAGTACACTGGAAGCCCAACTTCGAAGCAAATGTAAAACTGTTAAGTATGGACCTGTTTGGAACCACCGTATCAAACGTTACCCTGGCTCAGGTATGACACAAATGAAGAAACGCCTGTCTAACACATGCTTCATCCCCCATGTCCCAAATCATGTCCCCCTTTTCAGAACTCCTCAACATCCTCTCTCCACCCACCCACATCGTTCCACCGTGACCCCGATTCAAGGCAAACACATTTACTTTCACGTGAAAACTAAAGCGTGCTGTATAAGGTCGCACCTCTATGTGTAACGTTAACGTTATGTCTCTTAATGCATGAAAGAACAGTCAGTAACGGACCCGTATGATATTTTCTTACCAAAACTTATATGCCCCCCTCCCCCTTTACATCTTGCCTGTCAACAATAACCCCGGCATTCAATAACACTGCCTTAAACCCATATGTTTTTTTACATTCTGCACATGAAAGAATCGTTCATGTCGAATATCCCACAGCTAACGAAGCTCACCTGTCCCCGACACGGCAGTAGTCCGGTCGTTACCGTGCTCCAAGCGGCGCCCAAATTCTCCACAGAGGCCGCCATTTTTTCAAACCGTGTGAAAGCGCCCTCTAACGGAATTTGTAGGTTTTGTCGAAAGTGAGTGCTGTCCTTGGTACTAATAATCATCTGGTGTATTTTGCCAGCCAGTAGGTACCCAGTATGAGTAATGAGGCTGTTTAACGTGGTCGAGGCACCTCCTCGAGCACGGGACCCCCGTTTAACGTCCCTCCCGGAAGACGATTTCGTGGAAACTTCGTGAGGCTACAGCAATCCGGACGTCCTTGGTTGGTCCCCCATCCAAGCACTGTCCGGACCGTCGCGTTGCTTAACTTCCGAGATCGAGGGATCGGGTGTACCAACGCGCCACGCGGCCGTAGCACTAGACTGCAATTCTTGCCTGTTTGATTGCCTTCGCCAAGGTTAACCCGTTATATTTTCGGCGTGTTTCTCTGTCAGTGTGTGTGTGTACGTGTGTGTGTTTGTCTGTGTGTGTGTGTGTGTGTGTCTGTGGCTGTGTGTGTGTGTGTGTGTGTCTGTGTCTGTGTCTGTGTGTGCGCGCGCGCGCGTGTGCAAGCCATAACTGGGTGGTTCGGGGGTGTGCCTGAGGAAAATGAAGGTCAATTTCGGTAACGGACCCCTAGTTGTTTTCTAAGGTACTGCAACTAATGTTACCGTTTTTGATATTTCGAATTCGTTGCCTGCATAAATCGTATGGCGGGTCGCCCAATGTCCTTGATCATGATCAGTTTCAGCCCCTTTTCAGACATTGTCTACTTTCACAGGCCAACAGTACAATGTATTTCTATTTCTCTACTGGGAAAAGCCCACTTCAAGGTTGTCCCACCCATGTAACGTTAAATAACTTTGTCGGCTTACACTGCGACACTGAAAAAAATAAGATAAACAAGGTTTTTTTAAATGAAAGAATACAAATCCCCCAAACGTTAGCAACAACGATAGACGAAAAATCTACAGCCAAATGGATATTACGAAAACTTTGCGTCTTATTTTGGGAATTGGGACCATTCAGTAATTACAGCTGCAATACCGTTTTCAACTGCTAGAGGTCGTGCTCTTGTTATTCGCGTTGCTGCAATTAATCTCATCAGCAGAGGTAACCAATGGGGAAAGACTCAGGTGTGAAGTTGATCTCATCGGCAGAAATGACCAATGGGGAAAGACTCCAAGGCGAGCTGGCCAATGAGAAGAATGTGCATTTTTGTCACCAATGGTGAGCCAGGATTTGGGCTGTGGATCGACCAATGACAGAACAGTAATTTTCCAGGCGTCGTGTGCAGACATTTATGTGGTCTGGCGCGAAGATAGCGCGTCACTCACGGTCAATCCACCAGCCGGGCCGGACCGTACGTCTTTTTTGCAGAGACCACAATTTTAAGCCGAAAGTTCTGTACTATGTCTATGGCACGACGGCCCACGTGCAAATGCATAGTATCAGCGCCAGTGGCTACTAAGTGCCAATGAAAGGGGGGCTTCGCAGTGAGTTCAGAGCATTTACGATTTACGCCAAGACGTGAAGACAATGCTCCAGGACATGCAAGGACTTACTTCTTAAGGTAAGACTTCTTAGCCAGCTGGCATGTTGTCTGTCTCTTTGCCATTTTTTAGCGACATGATGTAGGCCTGGTAGAGCCTATAAGACGGAGATAACTTATGTAATACTTCATCTTTAGTACCAGAACCTACACCGTCTTATCTTCCCTGTTCTTCCGGACTTTTAAGTGTTTGGATTTTGTCTTACATCGATATCTTCTAACTTTTTCACTTCAATAACTTGTTGGTACCATTGAAAGTTATGAAAACGAACCATGCACTCGAAAACTTAGATATTCAATACAGTTGTCCATTTCCATTTCCAGCTTGGCCCGACTAGAAGATCCGGAGATGCTTGAAGAGAACACATTCCTTGCTTGGACCGTTCGTCAGTTGCCTGTCCCTATGTCATTCATCGAGACAATGAGCAGATAAACATGCAGTCAACAAGTCATCCAACAAGGTATTGTACTGTATTTTGTGACAGTAGCTCTTAGCATCTTATAGCACTAGCTGTGTCGGTAGTGTTCATTGTGGAAAATTATCTATAATTGCCAATACAGCAGTTTAGCCTTTTGTTTGTTGTATCAACGGTGAGGCAGCTGATGCATGACTGTTTCTTCTACCGTTTTCACAGAAATGTCTGGTAAGGGAGGTGTCAAGCGCCAGTCTCTGAAGGTGCTTCGCGGCATCGAGTGCATCCCCAATTACAAGCCAAGGATCTGGGCTTCGAGCGATTCATTCTGCGGACTTCTTATAGTTTCTAAGGTGAGACAGCAAGCTAGAGAATGGAATCCGCTATACCTTCAGGACATTCAATCGCGTTTGTTTCTGCAGCACCTTATCTTTGACTAGTAACGTAAAATATCTGGTATTTAGGTATTTATGTAATTGAAATACACTTGCAAACTTCCAGAATTCGAATCAAATGTCCCAATACTGTGTATGCATATGCAAGACAGCGAAGCAATGTTAGTCCGTCTCATCTTAATGATTTTCACTTTCTTGCAGTCACGAGAAGCTGGGAAGGAGACATCTGCCAACGACTGTCAGGATGTTATTGTCATCAAGCACAGACAACGCGACGCACAACGATGTTCATGGTGGAACTAATCCTGTTGAGAGCATATATCGTCCGATCCCAAGCTCGCCAGCTCCACATTGACGCCCAGAAAGATCAGTGCTGGTGTGTACGCCCTACACGAGGACCTGAACTGTAAAGTTATGTTGTATGGAAATGCATTTAAAAGTGTAAAACGGGAACATCTTGCAGATATGGACTGGGACTAGTCGGCATGATAGCAAGTAAATGATTTGTGATGTTGCATTTATAGCTTTAACTAATGTTGCCATTTCCCTATGTCTACCTGAGGCATTGTTGGTAGGGCTTATCACAATCTCCTGGTTGGTTGTAATGTGCTTGCGTGTGTTTTGTTGACATCCCGAGGAGTGTTGCTGGTAGGTGGCTAGGATGTTTTGAGAGTGGGGGCTACTTTTGCACTCAGGGCTTCGGTCCGTTACTGCGGTGTACAGGCCCGGTGTGTGGCTGGTTTGGTTTCCGTGACTGTGCCGGTGGCTGAGGTTGTATTCGGAGTTGCTGTGAAGTTCGGTCCTTCAGGGAACAGGGACTTTCCTGGTTCTGTGAGCTCATGGCTGCCTGGGTTTTTCTACCATCTGTTGTCCTTTCTGTTTTATGTCGTGGTCGGTGGTCGTCGGGAACCTAGAGCATTACATAATCTGCCTTGTGTCGTTATCTTGGGTCCCGAACCAAGACAGTGACACGGGGCCAGAAAGGAAGACAGGTGGTTGAAGAGCTTGGGTTGTTATGAGCTTACAGAATCAGGGAGGTTCTTGTTTTCTGAAGGACTGAACTTTGCAGTAACTTCGAATGCGATCTCGGCCATCGACATGGTCACAGAAACCGAATTAGCCACGCGTCGGGTCTGTATACCACAGAAACTGGCTGAAGCGCTGTGTGTAGAAGTAGCCACTGCTCTCGAAATGTCCTAACCCCCCACCAGCAACATGACCTAGGGTGTCATCGAAACGTACTCATCACATTGCTGCCCATCAAGAGATCATGATTCTCCCCGCTGATAATGCTTCAGGTAGACAGAGGGGATGGTACATGTCTAGGTTGAACCTAGAACTGAAATTATCATCACAGATCCAAGTTTACTTCCTTGCATGCCCCCAGCAGTGTATAGATGTTCTTGTTAATGATGTATCACAGAATGTAAAGTGTACAATGTCAGTCACCATGTATATTGCGATGCTAGATACATGTAGTTCAGTCCTGTCTTAATGCTTTGTTTCAATAAAATGTATTGGTATCATGCCATCGCAGCAAATGAGTGGCTGACACTGAATGTCTATATGGTCTCTTGCTATCAACTTTTATTTGTTTTTGAATTTGGCTTCGTAATTACATAATTGTGTTCAAGTGGTTTACAATGTAGTAGATGTCGATATTGTTATGTGTAACGTTAGATCTAGAGATTACTTGAAGCCATTCAAATTTGCCCTTTTTAAAATTTCTTTGCTTAAGGCTTCGGTTGATGCTCACAGACACGATCACGAATACGGACTAATCCAAACACACAGCACACACACACATTTTTCGAACACTAACAACACAAATACCTTAGCCTTAAGCTTTAAGTTAAAGGAAAAAGAAACTTTTTTGAGACTTAAATTATAAAGGGCTTCAATTTGCCTCTCAATCTATGCATATCAGTAGTTAGAAGTTTTATAGCTTAGCAAAGTTAGCGTCAAGGTTAATAATGTTCACAAATGGTTTTGTTAAGAAGATAACAAGGTCCTCGTGTGTATTCATGGCGTACTGTAAGCACCAGCTTGCCACTGATCAAGTTGCATTGATTTGTATTTCGGCAATGTTGCCTTTAGAGTCAAGCGTTGTTCTGCATGTTGTCCATTTTCGATGTAGTCTGTAGCCTGTTATTCTAAGGTCTGCAAATGTATTACGCTACCCGCTATGCATAGTATAGATATGATTAGTTTCATTTCTTGTGTTCATTTCATACAAAGGTCTTTTGCTCTCAATAAGTCTTTATATTTCATATTTTGTAGCTTTTCTAGTACAAGACTGGCCACCTTGTCCTAGAATGCTACTTTCTTGAAAAAAAATGAGCTTTGAGATCAAAGGACTTTTTCCTCTGGAGTCATCAATTTAAGTGTAAGAGTATTTGTCACTTTTTAAGATCAAGGTTTGAAAATGTCCTGACCAAGATATTGTACATTTTGCATTCCTCTGTTGCTACGCAATAAACATTTTGAAACCAGGTGTGATTTTATTTATCCCTTTAACACCCTGAACCTTAAATGTATCGTATCGCCCAAACCTTAAAGGGCTGTATACGTGAAATTGGTGGTACTTTCATACCAGCCTCTTGAAAAAAAATGAGTAGTCCCTCTTTCCCACCCCTAAAGATTGTGAAACTGGTGGTCCATCTCATCCAAGAGCCTCATTATGAATTCATTATCCCAATCTTCCATCCCAAAACTTTACGTAAAAAGGATGGTTCTTAGCTTCACATCTCTGAATGAAATGAACGGTCCCTCTACCCAATCTGTTATTGTTAACGTTTGGAACATGACGTGAAAATGACACACTAGACTCAAAATGTTGACCAATTCATGTCTATAGATATTCATATATGCAGGCAATGTATTTGTATACACGTGTATGTGTATATGCAGTATACGTAGCGTAGTAGTAATAGACCTTACGAAAGTCGCTGTACTTCTGCTATATAAATAAAGATTTCACGTATGTGGAATGATTACTAAGCTTGTTGCAAATCCGTTTGTTGGATGTAAGATATATATCAAGATCATAGCCTTTAATAGGACACAGCCCTGTGTTGCTTTCGGTCTTTAGTGGTATTCGTTTTACAATGTACTAGTATAAATGATCATAAATGTGCTGCGCTAAAAGTACCCTCTGCACGGAAACTTTGGCAACAGCGCTCCTATCAGTCGGCTTGGTTACTGCAAAGACCAACTTACTAAATATGTTTATTCTGGAGAATACGCCCAATTTCGGAGCCAAAATCTTGCATGAGGTGTTAAGCTTTAATAAACTTCTGAATTCTTTTATGTGAACTATGGTAACTTTTCAAAGGGATTTGACCCCAAAGCAATAAGAACTCTAAACCATAAAGGTCAATTCCCAGTCTTTGAGTTATATATATCCTATGCTGCTTGGATGATTCATCACTCCTCTATGATTATTACTTAATGGTAAAGCTGTCTGGATGATTTATCACTCCTCTGTATGGTTATTACTACTTAATGGTATACTAGTATCACTGTGAATGTATCATTCAGTTTTAAGTTATCCGCTTGTGTATTCTAATTTGTGGTCAGAAGAGCCCTCACCTTCCGTGGACCCACTATCTGGAACAGACACACGCACAGCCCCAACTCTGGCTTTCTTTAAGAGACTCTTAAAGTAACGAAAAGGACCAAAATGAATGGACTTGAATCATGTTTCTCGTTATTATTTATGTATTTTGTACCATGTATGTAAAATTGTATATAAAGAATGATAAGGCTCATTGGGACTTTTAATGACGTAAACTCTATCTCTGTTATATACTTTGTCTGACCCTTGCCTCTTCCCTCATGATCTCAATGAAAAGTGGCCCGCATGCAGATTTTAAACTTTCATGGATAAACAAAGGTTCAAACAAACAATTATTTTGTAAGGTTTCAAAGTTAACATAAGGGATCACCCGAAAGATCAATAAATGGAAAATCATCATAATGAGATCCACGTGTAGGACGAAGACCGAACGTTGAGCGTCCGTTGAAAGAACAAAAAACAAAGAGAAATCATTCGAAGGCCACAAGAAGACCCTGGCAGCTTTCTCTCGAACTACAGTACTTGTGGCGTTTTCTAAGGAAACGGTGAATGGGTGAATGGACTTTTATGATTACCGGCTTCGTACTTAAGAACATGCCCTTGAAATGTACTTTGATTTCGTTTTCTTTATTTGTAGTTGATTGGACAGGAAGAATGAAGATCAATAAACATGCAATGAACGAAAGGGCAAAGTCGAAGTCAACGACTCCAAGTGCAACCAACAGCACAATTTTGTGTGTAACTGATCCATTTAAGCGACTTGTGGCCTGTAATGTTGTCGAAAGTCGCTATGCACATAGATTGCGTATTCTTTTATTGGAAAGTAGCGAAAACGGAGACAAAGAATCTAGGAAAGTGGAAAAGAGCATCGTAACACCCCCTGTATTGTTGTAAAGTGGACTGTTCCGGGGACTTGTTCTGATTTGGAAGTCACGTGACGTGGGATGTTCCCATCATGGCGCCCGAGAGAGCGAGCTCACACCACTTCTCCTCCTAAATATTATGTTTCCAAGATTCCTGCTGTGTTTGTCTTCGAGATCGGAGCGGTAGACAAGGGCTGGGACTTGTAGGATTTCTGTAGGACTCTTCAACTCGGGAATTTCCGCCATGGGGAAGAGCGGCAGCAAGCTGACGGCCGGAGAAATGAAGGAACTTCAGGAGTGCACCTACTGTGAGTTGTTCCGCCGGCGTCTCACATAGCCTTGTGTCTTGAAGGCGTCTCAGTTTTGTGTCTTCAGCTCCCTCTCAACTTCCTTATTGTATGGTTAGTAAGCATTCTGTCCGATCGACCCCTCGTTACACAAGCAGACGATATCAGCTATTTAAAGAATTCTGGAGGAACCACGTCCCGGAGTAGGGGACCGGGAAGCCTAGTTTCCGGCTACGGGTCGCCCCGCGACTTCTACCCGCCGATTTGCCCTTCGCCAGTTCGGTAGATCACAAATTCACTCTGATCGAATCTAACACTTTCAATTCCCGTCTGTAATAGATCTATCCCCGTGTAATTACGTTTGTTTATTGGGTTTTTCCTCCCCGTGCCCGTGACACTCGCGGAAAGGCTGACGAGAAGGAAGCTAAAAATAAAGTGGCGGAAAGTTCAGGCCATAGCTGAAATGCTTGTCCGTGTCGCTTCGTCATGATAGTCGGCTTTCTACGTAACTTACGGAGGAAAAACAACAAAAACCGACAATTTTGCACATCCATAAAGGCATTACTATGGAAAATATCGTCAAAAACATACCACGCAAACATAAGGGGCTGTGTACGCCTACTGTCTGTCAATGCCCCAGGTAGGGACTGTACATTAGCTGTTGTGTAAGGAGCTCAGATATCATGTCATGTAATAATGAATCACCCCTAATCTATCCAATATGTGCATGCTAGCTAAAACCGTGCAACTTGAACTTTAAATCCTTGTGCAAAATTGATATTTATTTGAGATTCGCAGATTCAGTTTTGAAAGACACACCCCCATGGTTAGTGTTTTTGGTCTGACCCCTGTACATCATACTGTGACAGACTGCAGCATATTGCACACCACAACAGATCACTTTACTACATCAACATCCCTGCTACTGACAGAACCTACTGTCTTCAGCCCCAAGCAGATGGTGGGAGAGAAGATCCTATTGTTTCCGTATTGCCCTGTCTTGAAATGATGGTTTGCCAGGCTAAGACTAAGCGAATGTTAGGATTTTTCCACTGTATATGATAGTACATCTGCATGGAGGTAGCCACTGTCCTACACCAAAGTTGTCACCTGTCTTTCCTACATGCAGATATGTAGAAAGTACTATATGAATAAATAAAATAAACATATACTTAGATACATAAATAAACAAAAATCTAACATTACCATATACACTCTACAAGGTTTCTCTTGGGGGCCAAGTTGGGGCTGAAATACAGTTGAGCAAAAGGTAGTAGATCATTTGCCAGACAAGGTAAATCAACTGAGATAACCTTAGCAACAGAGTCTAACTCCAGGGCCTATGGTAAAATTTCCTTGGGGGCCTGTTGGTCCTGGAGCGAAGTAAGGAGCTGGTCCTATGTTTGTATGTAGGCCATGGAAACAGTCTGGCATTCAGGCTAGCTGCTATATATCATTCTGTTTTGACATCATTTTTGACAGCTGACCTCTCTCTTTACACTGGAAAGTATCCCTAGAAAAAATAATCTAAGGGACCACAAAAAAGTGGCCACAACAATCAGGTTACAGAGATGTTAACTATTACAGGATTGACTGTATTTGACTATTTATTTGTCCCAGAATTAGATGGCTTCAGGCAGGGCTGTCTCCAGGACTTGTCCCTCATTTTGGGATGGAACTTCGCATGACAGATTTTATCTCATCTATCCCAAAATCTGGATTTAACGAAATGAAGTTGTTGAAAATGCTTTTTTTTCAGCTTAAAAGACAGATTTGACAACTAAAAATACATCATGGGCTCCCAAACAATGATTGGGACAGGAAAAACATTCAAAGCTGGAGACAGCCAAGGAGTCAGGTTGAATTATGAATATAACACTACTTCACCTTTATCTGTGGGGTAACCTATTTTTGTTGTATAAACAGGGTATTTAGAGATATCAAGTCGACAGACGGTGGTTTTAAATTGGAATATTTTGAAAATATTGCAATTTGGAGCCAACGCCCGTCGACTTGATATCCCTATTTCAAAAACAACGGATATAGGTTACCCCGCGGATAAAGGTAAACTCGCATTACAACACACAATATTTGTTTATTTCAGCTATAACAGGTACAAACACCTGTTCCACAGGTAACCCTATCCTGCACCTGTTGTTGTTCTAATTGTGGTCCTGATTGATGAGGAAATATGAACCGTGGCCTGTTCATTATCTGATTGTGATCAGGACATATTAATTATGTATGTCCCGTCATATGATGTTCCTGTGTGATCAGATAGACTGTCACAGACTGTCTGTCTGTGTGACTAGCTAGTGCATCAGTTCTCTGAAACTGAAAGTCTGATACTAGTGATAATGAAAGTGGCACTGTTGACTGTCAAGCTAATCTCTGTTGTCATTTGTAATATGAATATGTTTCCTTATTACACAAAGCTGACTACAATCAGGGCTCAAAATTGGAGCTGTGCACCCAATTATTTTCTGTGGGTGCACAGGGTGCACCCGAATATTTTCTTAGGTTTATGTATATAAAGATATCAAAGTATACTAGTATACATCATATTCTTGACATCTAAGTGTGAGAAAGATAATAAAAATGTCTGTCATGGTACTTGTTTAAGAATTTGATAGCTTGTAACTAAGTTTTACTATTAGGTTATACTTAAATTTAAGTGGTGCACCCACAAATTTTTTGGTGCACCCAATTTTTTAAGCTGGGTGCACCCGTGCACCTAATCCCAAAAATACATTTCGAGCTCTGACAATGTACAATACATAACAAGACCTGAAAGCCCATCCAAGATTATGTGTTACAAGAGTAGAATTGGAATAGCATCTTTATTCCCTATGTATATATATCAGAAACATCATGATTGAGACAAGCTCAGATGACTAAAAGAATGAGAGTTAGGACTGACTGACCTGATAGGAGAAGTAGGTGTTACATTTAGTAATACAGGTGCTATGGAATATCCCTTACCCCATTTCATAATTATATACATATGAGTGTAATTAAGACAAGTCTGTGTGCCCTTGAAATGTGGGGGTGTATTTTGATTGTATTGCTGGATGCCTACTATTCTAATTGTATCATGATTGTTGTTGTTCTTCCACATATGTAAATAGAATAATTACATTTGTATAACACCGTCACATCAGTTCTAACAACCTCCTAAATAGATTTGGATGGATCCCCACACATGTTTGCAATCTTTACCAACCTATCAATTCAAATGTCTTTTGTAACATAATGTAAAGGCACATTACATAATGTTGATCTATGAAACTGGACAAAAGTTTTCAGTGAAAAGTGTTGGAAATTCACAGAAAACTTTTCTCCAATTGTGAAGATTGGGTTTTAAAAACTTCATGTCATTCCTTCATGCCTAGCATCCATAAATTATCATTGTAGGACACTGGTATTTATTTAAATACTTCCATTGAAGTTTGTGATATGTGATATGAGTGTGAGAACAGTCACGATGTCAAGTAAGGCATCAATCAACAATGTTCCAAGGCTAGAGTATTTACTAATTTAGATGTTGGACACCCCAGTAGTAAACATGATCTGGTGGTTAAATGTCATCAGGCTGTATGGGTGGAGTCTGGCAAAGTATTTGGGACAGCAGTTTTTTAGTCGTGTAATGTTACTGCACACCCCCTATGTGGTCATGTTTACTTACATACAGGTTACAAAGGACACAGTCAACTCTGCTCTAAAACTCAACACCCTGGTCAACTCTGGGTTACATGTAGCTTCAGGGAACATTTTTCCTGATATTGAAAACTGGAAACTTTTGTATTACGAAAGCACACATGTTTCAGGTCTGAACAGCAAGAAACAAATTGTGGATGATTAAAATGAACAAAAAAATACTTCAATCTCACAAATTATACCAAATTATTCAGCTCATAAGAAATGACAATAGGCAACTAAAGCATTTCAACATTTCCAATTTTTTGTAGCCTAAACTAGTAACTAGGTAACAGTTAGCACTGGTGCCATCCGATTACTACTGGAGCTCCTATACTCACTGCAAACAGCGAGTATAGGAGCCCCGGTAGTAATCGGATGGCACTCTGGCTAGTAAAGAGGAAAAAGGAACAAAACATAATTATACATCAACCCTAGAGCTGTCTAAATTTTAGGCACAGATACAGGTCCGGAACTTTACCTGTATCTAGAGAAATTTGATCAATTTTCTGTAAATTATAAATGTAGCCAACTTTCTTTTTAGTGGGAAATTGATCATCTTTGTATGAGGATTTAGATATTCGAACCTCAAAACAAAGTTTTCTTAATTTTCAACTGCAACTTGCAAGATAATCACAATGATAAATGATTGCTTATCTTTAGTCACAAAAAGTGGTTAGTTTGTTTAGATACAGGTACAGGTACACAGATGTTTAGGCCCGGACCTGTACCTTAACAATATTAAAAGTATGGCAGGTACATAGCTGCCCTAGAATGGAAAAAAATTCATAATCATACAACCGCTTTCAGGCCCTCAGTTCTCCAAGTGTGAGTGTTTTGGTTGTGAACGGTTGATATTGACAGGTTGTGCCATGGTTAGTGTGGTCTGAATGGACTGATATGTGCCCTGTACAAACATAACACTTGTTCCAGGCTGTGGACTGTGTCACACCACAAGCGATTAGGCCTGAACTTTTACTCTTGTTGACACAAGTATAAAAGCAACACAAACGCAGAGACAACACTTTGGGCATTCGCTTATAAGCCTTGTCCGAGTTGCGCGTAAAATGCATGCAATATCACAATGAAGAAAATAAGATTGTATTTTGATCCCTGTAACATCTTGATAGTAGCTTCTTCCCAGTAACTGTTACATTATCTCAGCTTTGCAATGTTATTTGTCGAACAAGAAATTAAATGTAATTTTTCTCAAGATCTAATTTTTTTCTCTCTTTCTCTTTACAGTTGACAAAAAGGAGTTGCAACAATGGTAAGTAGACTGTTGAACGTATTATTCTTTTAGTTTTAATTTAGTTTATTTTGTTATTTAGTACATGTGTATTCGAATATGCAGGATCTATGTGTGAGACAGGTTGTTCCAAATACAGTCCTCAAAATGTGTCCACAGTGACCATCCGAGGGACTTGAAGTTGAAGAAATTATCAAAGTAGACGTGGATGTGCACATGCTCAATTGCAAGACTAGTACTGGTTTATACAGAATTCTTTCAAGAAATACGTATGTCGATTTGGAACTATATAAGGGATCACTTATAAGTTATATGATTATAATTATAGCCCAAAAGTGGCTACAAAAGTACAATGGCCAGGTGGTTCTTTATGCTGAGGAGGTTCAACTGTAATATATTACTCATTTACTGACTGTAAACTAGAAATACGCTACCGCTAGGGTACTGATCCTGTAAATCTTATAAATTGAAGGGAGGTTGAAATGGTGTCAGTTAACAGCAACTTGTATTCATAGCAGCACCCACCAGGCTTTACCCATTACAACATCCCTTCATCAGGTGTTAGCTGCCAATGTTGCACTCTGACCTGACACAGGGGAACATTAGTTCAGATCTGCCATTACACAGTCAATAGCCACACATAACAGGCATTAAGCTGTAACACTGCATCTGTACATTTGGACTGACTCCAGAAAACTACTCATGCTTGCAGGGTATCAAAGTCAAACCTACATCAGTGTGACATACAATTTACAGAGATGTTTTTATCCTAGATTGTATGTTAATTGCAAACGACTTGTAATTTGGTGGGGAATATATTTTCAGACTCAGTATTTTTGGTCATGATTTAGCTTGTCAGCAACATATTGCAATGAGTAAGTTGCTTAAATTATGATAGCAGGGCTAGAAGTATTTGTAGGGACCTTTTTTTCAAATTACAGATTAAATTTTCAGACAACTTATATTGCCAGCTTAGAATCTATCCTGTTCTATTTTGTCCTGTTTGCTCCTCTAGCCGCTTCCCACAAGCCAAATAATTTGGTAAGCAATAAATATTAATAGAGAATTGCCAAACACACTCCTACTCATAGGCTGGCTTTGCTCCTCTGGCAGCTTTTGGTGCTATCCTATGTTACCGTAGGATCTGCTTGGAGAATAGTGAACCCGATGTAGTAGAATGAAATTAAGAGCCCTATAATTGAGAACCCTATAGTTTGATACAAACTATAGGGTTCTCAACTTTGATAACAGAAGATGTTTGTTATGTCTTTTACATCTTGTTAAGAAGTTTATTCCACATACAGTCCTAACAGGTGTCCGCCCATCGCTCGTTTGGTGGAGCTCATTAAATTGGACTAATTTGAAAGCTTCCAGCTATTCCATGCCAGGGTGCCTCGTTATCTAACAATGAATTAGGACAGAAAGAATACTCCAATTAGGTGCTTGACAAATTGCTTGCCGTCCACTATTATTCACTTACCTATGCATCACTCTTTGAATGCTGTAAGCCCTGTTTTTTTCAATTTGTCAGAATTTTGCCCTCAAATTTAAAGAATTATCGTTTTAGATAACTAGTACTAGTAGTAGCACTAGATGACTTTTATTTTGCGTTACGTTTATTTCAATACTGTATTCTATACCCTATTATTATTTTGATCATTATTGTATTCTCAAGTATACATTTGTACTTGCAATTGGCCTACTAGTAGGGCATGAATTTCAATAAAGTTTTATTATCTGCTAGGATTTAAATTGTGCAGAGAGCAACAAGGATAGAGATAGATACACAACAGGTAGATAGATACATATTGGTAGTTAGATAAATTATAGATGAATACAGTACTTGTACAGTAGTGATATACATTGTACATATGATAAAAGAAAATCATTTTATTACTTGTCCCCCCTTTGATCAGGTTAGATGGTATAGTCCATCTAACATGACAAGAAATGCCAAAAATCTTGTTTACAGTATACAGCAGCATGTATAAACATGTAACAGCGGCATGTGGACAATCTTGTTAATAAGGCTTTGTTACGGCATGTATTGAAGGCATTTGTCGTAGATTAGAATACCAGGCTAAATTAAGGAGCGCCCCAGAAAACATGCTTTTATATGGAGAAATAGCAGTGGCTAATAATAGCCATATATAATACATACAAATTACGGCTTGTTTTCTTACATACTGTGCATATACAAAATAATATATATGTGCATATCAATTCAAATGCAAAGCTAGTGAATAGAAATTTTGGCAAGATTTTCAGATTGGTCAAAGATCCTTCCATCATTCTGTCCCATGTATAGCTTTTCAGCTGGCAACCATACAATTACAGTAACTGTTATCATATACATGTAACATGTATATGAAAGTTGGAATATCACGTGTCAAATGAAAGGAAATATTGTACTGTAGATATCATGCTTTCCTAGTGTAGATATAACGAGTTCAAATCATTGATACTACCAATGGTAGAGTGGCTCAAGAAGATGAAACTGCCAACAACAGAAAAAGGTAGAAACTAAATGGCCTTAGCAATCTACATGATTTATTCCAGTACATTGTTTTATGTTAATGCAATCACCTTGCTGTTTTCCCCCAAAGCAGTAGATCAAACGCTGTGCTTCTTGAGAGTTCCGAGGTTGTTTTTCTTGTGTCTGGCTTCCTGGTAATGGTAATGCTATTTCTGCTCTTTCCAGGAACAAGTCATTTTTGGAAATCGCATTGTAAATAGCCTTTTTCCTCCTTATTTCTTATAAAACTGAAGTACTGTTTTCAGGAATCATACATTGCATTTTCCTTTGAATAGATTGTAGACATCATGCTTTCATAGTTTAGATATAACAAGTTTGAATAGTTTAAGTAATACAGTATTTCTATTATTGTGCCAGGTAATAATAATTTAGACATGGCCTTTAAATAGTCTACATGTAAGTAATACAGTGACAGTATTTCATTTTCAAGCCAAGTGATGTGAAGCAATATTTTACTACAAAAAATTCTCGTCATGAGAGAGTTGTTTTCATAACATTCAGGAATCTTACATTGTAGATCTATTTTCCTTCAAATATTATATGAAAATAATATTTCATTTAAAAACCAAGTGATGAGAAG